>NW_006400479.1:26911-28106 GCF_000299155.1 Elephantulus edwardii | reverse complement strand
AATTTTTCTTTTACTTTTCCAAGAGGGTAGTGTACTAGGGGGGAGGGTTGGGAGGGGAGAAAAAAAGCAACAATGAATAAATGGAAAACAAAATCTGTAAATTTTCACTGAAATTAATAATAAATTTAAAAAAGAAAAAAGAAATAAAAAGATGTATCATATTGGAAATATGCTCTCAGGAACCTCTCCAAAGTAATGAAAACCAATGATGTTAGCCTAACCAAGATTTGCCTGGTCTAAGCCATGATCTTTGTGATTACTTGCTATGCATCTGAAAGTTGGACAATGACTAAAGATGACAGAAAAAGAATTGATGCCTTTTGAGTTGTTATTTTGGAGATGAGTACTGAATATCCCACAGACTGCCAAAAGAACAAAAAATCTTGGAGGAAGTGCAACCAGGGTGCTCTTTGGAAATAAAGATTATAAAGCTTCATCTCACATGCTTTGGACATGTTAAGAAGGGCCAGTCCTTGGGAAAAGGCACCATGCTTGGAAAAGTAGAGAGTTGATGTAGGAGAGGAGACCATCAACAAGATCCATTGATGCAGAGACTAGAACAATAGGCTCAGGTATAGTCAAGATAATTAATCCACCCCAGGATAAGATAAGGTTCAGAGTCATTGATCATAGGGTCACTATGAACTGCAGTCAACTCAGTGGAAAAATAACAGCTTTATTTATTTATGTATTTAGATATGTATTTCTTTATTATTAAAAATTATTTTTTTTAAAAAAAATTATCCACTGTATCTTGATTATACTAGTTAACATGTCTGGAGCTGTATGTATTTGTTAAAACATGCCAATTGAGAGTCTATCAATTCCTTATATTTTGCCAATGGTGTCAATGCAGTTTGACCTTCGTTTCCATTGGTTCTTGGTCATAATCTACTTTCTGAAATGATTCTGTGCCAACCAATTATTTTTGGTAGATACTCTTGCTATATTGCTTCTATCTTATTTTGAAGGTTGTGTGTGTATGCTTTGTCTAAAACTCTGATGATCGACTTCCATAAAAGATTACAGTCAAAAAACTCCATGGACCTGAAAGGAGAAGGGGTCATGGAAAATTCTGACACAGAACTTAAAAGAGAAGTGACTGAATATTTCCAATGGATGAAAGACAAACTTGATGAATTAAAAGATGTTACAAGCAAAGACCAGGAGGAGTTAAAAGAAACAATGCAAAACA
>NW_006400479.1:20440-22621 GCF_000299155.1 Elephantulus edwardii | reverse complement strand
CCGGGAGCTCCACCAAACACTGTCCACCATGGGTAACCATTATCACATTTGACACATCAGTGTCACAGTGTTTAGCATCACAGCAACCACGAGCCTCCTCCTTTGGTGCTGTATAATCTCACTACCGTATTGTATGGTCAACCTTATATAAAATTCGCTATTCTCATTGTGTTCCAGTCGGAACCAACTCATAGCTGACCTTGCAGCAGGATTTTGAAGGTTGTAAATCTCTCGGGAGACTGCCCATCATTCTGCCAAGGGGCCACTGCCCCCCATACTCGCCCCCTTAGCACATCAGGTGCAAGTTGGCTTGTAGAAACAAAAATAAGGGCCTCGCAAAGCCTCTCTGCAGGAACAGTCCCAACGAAGTGAGGTTCAGGACCCAGAACCCGTGTCTGGCATGTCTCTGACTGTCTAATTCAGGCAAGAACAAGTTGAGTTTAAGTGACAGAGCCAAAGGAAGGGGGCAAAGGCAGCTTAACTAAGCCCAGCACACTGAAAAGGGGGGGTCTCTAGGTCCAGGGTCTGAGCGATCCAATAGGGTCCCGCCTTGAACTCATCGCTCACCTTTCTCCTGAGTCGTTGATCCAAACCGAGCGCTCGGGAAAGGGGAGGACGGTTATGACCAGTGTTTGGATTTACTGGACAAGAAGACGTGCAATCCTAACGAACCAGCTACTGAGGAAAAGATCCGCGCCAGGGAGAACTCGACGTTCTGTGACAGACCGCTGGAAGGAGGCACGAGTCTGTGTGCCACCAACCAAGACGAAAAAACAACAGGTGCATGTCCTTCTAAGAGAAAAGATTCTGACTCCAATTCGGGGTCCCAGAATCGTGTTTCAAAGTTTTCTGCCCACATGGTCTCCATTTCTGCATCCTCCTGAGCCCTCTTTGGTGCTGGAGCTCTCCGGGGCTCATGTTACCCCTTTCCCACGCCTCTGGGCTCCTCCCTGAGAGCCGCCCCAGCCCCGTCCCCAGCTGTGTGCGCTCTGCAGCCTCACGAAGGCTCTTCGCCGGGTGAGCGTGAGGTGCGGCCGGGAACCACTCGCTCCCAGACCGCGCGCTCCGGCCGGTGGGCTGGTTCCCCGTTTGAAAAAGACTTTGGAGGATAATCTACAGGGAATCACTAAAAGCTAGGGTGGCGTCCAAGGAGAGACATTCTGGCTTTCCAGGACTGGGTGCAAATCCATATACTGCACATCACAACACCACACAGACTTCCACTAGTGGCCAGAAATATCAGCAGAGGTCCCTGGTGGTCTAGTGGCTAGGATTCGGCGCTTTCACCGCCGCGGCCCGGGTTCGATTTCCGGCCAGGGAGTGTTTTTGCCCTCTCTCAAGAGGAGAGACCTGTCCTTGGAGAAGTACATCATGCTTGGGAGGGTGGAGGGACGGCGCAGGAGGGGAAGGCCTTCTATGAGGTGGATTGATTTAGTGACTGGGGCAATTGGGATGGGAGTGTCGGAGACAGTGCGATTGGCACAAGACAGAGCAGAGTTTAGGGCTGTTGTACATAGGGTCGCTATGAGTCGCAAGCGACTCGAAAGCACATAGCAACAACAACAGCAACAAAAGCCTCGGAGTCCAAGGGCCAATTTTCCCAAAGAGCTGCATTCTGCTCTGGGTCTCTAGGTTACCACCAATTCTGTCCTCATCTCAGAGATGTAACCTTTTACCTTCAGAAACTTTCGTCTCAGGAGAACAGAGTAGAATCCCATGTTAACGAACCTTTGGAAAATCAGTGGAGGGTTAGTAGACGCTAGTTCTAAGTAAATGACACGAGTAGAGTTGAGTTGAGTTGAGCTGAGCTGAGTTGAGTTGAAATGGTACAGTGTCAACCAATCTTTTTTAGTACAGTGACTCTATTACTCCTATCTTCTGATGCTTCCTGTGTCATTTGATGTTTTGCCCATAGACTCCTAAAGTATTACAACTCAAAGCTTGAATTTGAGAAAAGAGTTCCTATATTATCAAAGGGAAGTCATATTCGACATAACAACACCTAACAACAATTCATTTTCTTATATATGTAACTATTTACATAAGATAGATAGTTGTTGTTGATTTCTGTCAAGTTGAGCATGACTAACAGCAACCCTATGAACAAAAAACCTGAAGTCTTAAACTACCGTTTCTCAAAGTTCATAGAGTTCCCAGAGGCATGGTGTTTAGGAAGTGGAT
>NW_006400479.1:17094-20170 GCF_000299155.1 Elephantulus edwardii | reverse complement strand
TGCGCCGTCACTCCACTCTCCCAAACATGATGTCCCTCTCCAAGGACCAGTCCCTCCTTGCAACATGCCCAAAGTATGTCAGACAAAGCTTTAGAATCCTTGACTCCAGGGAACATCCTCGCTTCACCCTCTCCAGGACAAACCTGTTATATACATACACACATATATACAGTTGTCATTGTTGTTGTGAGGTATTGGTTTGAATCACTGAACAACAATGATCAAAGACCATATGAGTTGTGGGAGGACATCAAGGATATTTGAAGGGAGCAAAAGGTCATCACAAAGATAGAGGAGAAAGAAAAAAACAAAATGGACGTCAGAAGAGACTCTGAAAATTGGACTAGAGAAGCCAAAACAAAGGGAAAAGATGCTGAAGTAAAAGAGATATACAGAAGATTTCAAGGGGCAGCTCAAGAAGACAAAGCAAATTTATAATTGAATATGCAGAGAGATGGGATTGGAGAATAAAAAGGGAAGAACTCGCTCAGCATTTCTCAAGTTGAGGGAACTAAAAGACAAATTTAATCCTTGACTTGCAGTATTGAAGGATGCTATGGGCAATATGTTAAATGATCCAGAAAGTATCAAAAGAAGACGGAGGGAATACACAGAGTCACTGTACCAAAAAAGAATTGACTGACACTGAAAAAAATCAGGAAGTACCATATGAGCAGGAGCCATAGATAGGGAACTGCCAGAAATTCAAGCAGGATTTAGAATAGGCCATGACAACCAGGGATATCATTGTTGATGTTAGTCAGATGGATCCTGGCCAAAAGTAAAGAATACCAGAAGAATGTCTATTTATGCTTTATGCACTATGTAAAGACATTTGACTGTGTGGATAAAACAAGTTGTAGCTAACAATGGGAAGAATGGAAATCCCATAGCACTTACTTGTGCTCATGCAAAACCTATACCTAGACCAGGAGGCTGTTTTGCAAGGGAACACTGCATGATTTAAAATTAAGAAGGGAGTGTGTCAGGGTTGTAACCTCTCTCCATACTTATTCAATCTGTTTGTTGAGCAAATTAATTGAGAAGCTGGATTCTATCAAGAGGAGTGTAGTATCAGGATTGAAGGAAAATTCATAAATAACTTGTATTATGCAGATACGCAATATTGCTCGTAGTGAAGAGGACTTGAAGCACTTGCTGCAAAAGATCAAAGACTATAGCCTTCAATATGGATTGATTTCAATGTCAAGAAAACAAAGATTCTTACCACTGGACTGATAGGGAACACCATGATAGTTGGAGAAAAGAGTGAAATTGTCAATAATTTTGTCTTACTTGGATCCACAGTCAACATCCTTGGCACCAGCAATATATACAGTTGTTGTTGTATGTGCCATTAAGTCGACTGAGACTCATAGCGACCCTATGCACAAAAATTCCGAACCTTTTCCTATCCTGAACCAATCCCATACACCTACCCTCATTACCCTATTTACTATGTCAGTCCATCTCCTCCAGGGTCTTTCTCTCTTGCACTGTCCCTCCATCCTTCTGAGCATGATGTCCTTCTCTAAGGACTTGTCCCTCTTGGTCACATACCTAATGTACATGAGATGAACTTACAAAATCTTAGACTCAAAGAAGCGACTTGCTTTCATCCTTTCTAGGATAAACCTGTTTGTTCTCTTGGCATGGTAAATCACGGTATTTTCAATATTCTTCTCCAGCACCCACAACTCAAAAGCATTGATTCTTCTTCTGTCATCCTTAGTCACTGACCAGCTCTCTGATGCATAACAAGCAATTGGGAAGACCATGGCCTGGGTCAGGGGCACCTTAGTCTCTATACTGACATCAGTGCTCTTTAGCATTCAGGAGAGGTATATATAATAGAAGTACTAAAATGAAATGCAAGCTTATACAGTGATATTGAAAGACAAACAAGAAATGACTCATAGTTTTCTGGACTATGAATCTTAAGAAAGTAGTGATTTACAAGTTACTGACTTGAAAGTGTTTTAATTACTATGTGTAATCAAAGTAAGACTTACATAACATTTGAAACATCACCCAAGTCTGTCCTTATCCAAACAGTAAGAGAAAGACTGAATAGAGTCCTCACTACCACAAATTCTACAGTTGAGTTTCTCATATTTGGGGTATTCACAGTCAAGTTTCTTATCTTTGGTTAATTTGCAGGGTCAGCACATCCTGAGTGCAATGGACAAGCCTCATCCTGGGGGAAAACCACCTTTGAGATTGTGGTCTTTCTCCTGACAGATAAGTCTGATCTATTTGCTCATGGGCACAGTTCAGCCTATCTTTTCCTCACTGTACAATTAAGCTTACCATCCTCCTCTTGATCTGCCCACTCTTGCAAACTGCTCTGTGTGAAAACATTCTAGAATCATCCCCTCCCACACCAGCAGAGACAGCTCCACTGTCTGGAAGCAGAGCATCCCATCCCGCGGCCACTGCCCCATTTCAGCTATATACTTCTTGGGTTTCTGTGGGCTTAGGCAACTCCTTGTCTGTTGCTTTTCTTTTGGTTTATAATAGGCATGATGCAGATCTGAATTCCTCTTGCAAGTATTGGATGAAAAAATAAGAAAACGTGCTGTGACAGAAATAATCTACTGGTTAAAATGGTTATAAAAAAAAAGAAATAATCTACTGGGATTAATGATGGACACGGAGTGAATGTGTCTCCCCAAACTACAAGTATAAAATGATGTAATGTGACAACTAAGTAGCGATCCTGCATCATCTGATAAACCAAATAATTGTAGGAGGGATAAGGATGGAACTGCAGCATTCACTAATAGCATCACAGCCCTAACCAAGATAAGATAGGGTTCAGATCTGTTGTTCATAGGGTTATTATGAGTTGTATTCGACTTTAAGGCATCTAACAACAAACCTCTCAGGAACATTCTGATTACACTTCCTTCAACACAGATTTGTTTGTTCTTTTGATAGACCATGGGCTTTTCATATTTTTTTCTATAATTATATTTCATTAATTTTCATAAACATTTACAGAGATTTTGGGCTTCCACTCATTCATTGTTGCACTATTCTCTCTACCCTCCTCCCAGTTTGTTCTTGTCCAAAT
>NW_006400479.1:15152-15662 GCF_000299155.1 Elephantulus edwardii | reverse complement strand
ATAGTCCTTGGTTTTAGTCCTAGGTCCATGATCCACCAGACCATGGGCTTTTCAATTCTCTTCAACACTACAATTAAAAGGCATCAATTGATTCAACTTCTGTCATCCCCGTTCATTTTCCAGTTTTCAAATGCATAGGAAGAGGTGCACCTCAGTATTTAAACTGACATCCTTTTTAAAAAATTTTTTAAATTAATTTTAATTAAAGTTTACAGAGACTCAGGGTTTCCAATGATTCATTGTTGCACTTTTCTCCCTGCCCAACCCCCTTCCCTGACATCCTTTTAAACTATGTAACACTTTCTTGTAGGATTCCTCCAATGCTATAAATAATTTTATTTTCTTGACTGCTATTACCATTGATGTTGGTTGCAGGTCTAAGTGAGATGAAATCATTAACTACTTCACTATATTCTTCATCTATCATGATGTTGCCTATTGGCCCAAGTGATGAAGGGTTTGTGTTCTTGTTGTGGAGATATAACCTTGATAATGAGATATTAAAGAAAT
>NW_006400479.1:4301-13552 GCF_000299155.1 Elephantulus edwardii | reverse complement strand
TTTTGGATGTGCATAGGGATTTGATTCTTAGAAAGTCCCATTCATCCATTTTGTCCTCTCCTTGTTGTAGGTTTTTCAGGATGCTTGAAAGACTGTTCATGTTGTGGATTAGGACTTCTGGAGTTCTTCCAAACTTTTTTAAAAATGAAGTTTATAGTCCTTGGTTTTAGTTCTAGGTCCATGACCCACTGTGAGTTGGTTTTTGAGTATAGACTGAGATGTGGATCTTGCCTGATTTGTCTGTAGATAGTTTTCCAATTTTGCCAGCACCATTTGTTTAAAAGGCTGTCGTTTCCCCCACTTAACTGATTTCATCTCCTTGTCAAAAATCAGTTGACCATAGGTAGATGGATTGATTTCCGGTTTCTCAATTCTATTCCATTGATCTGTGTCTGTCATTGTACCAGTACCATGCTGTCTTGACCACCAAGGCAGTGTAATAGGACTTGAAATCAGGGAGTGAGATGCCTCCTACCTTGTTTCTATTTTTATGGAGTGCTTTGCTTATTTGGGGCTTCTTTCCATTCCAAATGAAAATAATTATCTGTTGTTGATTGCCATAGAATCTATTCTGACTCACAGCGACCCCTTTTGACAGAGCCTACATCCTGAGTCCGATTTGGTGGGTGGAACTTTTTCCTCAGCAGCTCGTCAGTGGCTCTTCTGGGAAGTTCCTGGGTGGATTCTCTAGAAGTCTGAACGGACTCCACAGCTGAAAGCAACAATATTCCTGGCTAACATTTGGGGGCTGGGCTTTTTCTCCCCTTCATACCCACTTCTGTGTCAACCTCCACATCCTGCAACATACCAAAAACCATTTTCTTCTCCCCAGGATCTAGTTTGTGTCTTGCCCCTGGAGGACCCTCTCGGTCCTCCTCCCTGTCCTCCTTCGCTCTCCTTCATCGCCCTTCCCCCCATTTCCCCGCTCCCGCCCTACAGACCCCCGCCCAGCAGGGGGCGCTGCAGCGCGCGCGGAGACCGTGTCTGGGCACCGTGTTAGGGACCCATTCGGCTCAGGCGGGGCTCCCAGACCCTGGAGTCTCCTGAGTAGTTGGCTTCGCAGTCAGGGGAGTGTCAATGAGGAGTTAAGGCCATTCTGGATCCCCCAAAGCCCAAGTTTCAAAGATGAGGAATAACGGTGTTCGCTTTCTCACGAGTGGCGCTCTTAGGAGACTATGGAACTTGTGCAATTGTGGGAAAACGCACAGTGGTTCGTTCCTGTGAATACAAAGTATTGAGTATTTGTTAACGTGACTAACCATCTGGTCTCTGTGGCGCAATCGGTTAGCGCGTTCGGCTGTTAACCGAAAGGTTGGTGGTTCGAGCCCACCCAGGGACGTAGAATCTCTGAAATTTTTAAAACTAAAGTGTACCAAATGCTCTGCCGGAGAAGGAGGGACCATTTCCTCCTGTACCAGTCAGATCTGATTTAACGGTACATGCACAAAAAATAATAAAATAAAAAATATTAAGAAAAGAAAACCAAAAAAAACCCAACATACTTTTCATAACACTTTTTCTACTATGCTTTGTATTCACTAATCACCTGTATCTCTGAGGGCAGGATAAATAGTGATTAAAACATAAACATGTTTAGAGCTATGGGTATCCTTGAAAACTTTTTTCAATGTTGAACATGAATTCACTAATAAAATATTTTAATTTAAAAAAAAAAGCCAAAAACCTAAAGCGTTTCTTTTGTGATTTGTGTTTGCACTACGGTAAAGGCCGGGCGGAGACCTGACTTCGCTCATCCTCATTCTCTTCTTCACAATCAAAATCTGCACCAGAGGAGAAAGAAGAGCAGTCTTCTCAGGTAAGATTTACTATCTCAGAGACCCTATGGACGGTCATTATGAATGGAAATTGGCTTAACCACTGTGAGTTCCAGTTTTGTTTTGTTTTTTGTTTTTTTTCAATTAACAGCCCCATAGGAAATGCACTGCGGCACCACGCTCCTTCCATGAACAACTGGGGACCTAAACCGAGGGGCTTCCACATGGAGCTACTGCGACCAAAATGGGTGACGGGTGTATAGCGGAAAATAAAATAACTTTCACTCCTCCTAACACAGAGTGGTTGCTGGAGCCGAACTACAAATCCTAGTGTTGCCAGAGTAATTCCTAATCACTAAACCACATGCCTCTGGTGTACTTAGATGCCGGTGATTGGCTAAGATTGGTTAGTCTATACTCCCGTGGGAGAATAGTTAGAGGGAGAGCTAGAGAGAGAAAACTGGAGTTAGTCATAAAGCTGCATTGGCCGGGAATTGAAGCCGGGTCTCTCGCGTGGGAGGCGAGAATTCTACCACTGAAGCACCAACGCCTACAGTCGCTATCACCCCAAGGATTAGTATAGGAAAGAATCCACTGAGGGAGATCGGGAGGGGGAGGAGGAAGGCGAGGGCGAGGGAAGAGTTCCCAAAGGGATTTCAAAGGTTGTCTTTAGAAGACAAGCACACAAAGATAAGTCTCAGAAGGAAGCTTACATTAGGCAACAGTATAAAATAAAGGAGATACCACTACACGAAAGCATTAAAAGATCAAAGTGAAATGCTTAAACCACAACGGTGAAAGAAAATTATTTTCAGTTATATAACAGACACTCACTCAACACCATCTCTGCAGAAAAACATAAGAAATTTATCCAAGTCTCTTTTTTAAGTCCTTAATTCTTTCAACTGTTAATGCCAAACTGTTACTTTAGCATATGACAGAAAGCAACCTAACTTGTCAGATTTTGTTGTTGTGTTGGGTCATTGAGTCACCTGTGACCCATAGCCACCCTATGCACAGCAGCTCTGAACTCTGAGCTGGTCTCGCTTACTTACACACCTAATCCCATTGACCCAGTTACTGTATTAATCCATTTCGTCCGGGGTCTTCTTTCCCCAAGGACGGGTCTCTCCTGGCGGCGTGCCCAAAGTATGTGAGATATCTTCAAAATCCTTACCTCCAAGGAAACTTGGTTTCACCCTCTCCAAGACAGACTTATTTGTTTTCTTGCGGTTAGTGGTATGTTCAAGACTCTTCTCCAGCACCACAACTCAAAGGCCTCGATTCTTCTTGCCATCCTTAGTCATTTTCCAGCTCACTGATGTATAACAAGTAATTGCAAAGACCACGGCCTGAATCAGATGCACCTTAATACTCAAACTGACGTCATTGCTTCTCAATAATTTGGAGAGGTCCCTGACTGCACACTTTCCTGATATCCTGACTGCTGGTGCCACGGATGTTGATTGTGGATCCAAGTAAGATTGACAACTTCAATCTTTTCTCCATCTATTGTGATGCTGGCTATAGATTTAGTGGTAAGAATTTTTGTTTTCTTGACGTTGAGATAGATGCAATACATATGGAAGGCTGTATTTGACCTAGGGAAGCAAATCAGTACAATCTCGGTGTTCATTGACTTCCATCTTCCGCACATGTGTGCATTTATCTGTCCTTTTCTTTTTAAGATATCACAACAAATTTTGTCTAACCTTGAGAAGAATAGAAATTACAGAACACTTGATTTTGCTCATGGGAAACCTATACTCAGACCAGGAATCAATCATGAGAACAGAGGGAGGAAACACTGCAGGGTTCTAGATCAGGAAAAGACTGTCAGGGATGCATCCTGTCTCCATATCTTTTCAATCTATATATGAAACAGATAATTCTGGAAGCCTTTATAAGGAGGAATGTGGCATCAGGATTGGAGGAAGGCTCATCAGCAACTTGCATTAAGCAGATGACACAACCTTGTTTGCTGAAACTGAAGAGGACCTAAAGCATTTGCTGCAGAAGATCAAGGTCTGCAGTCTTCAGTATGGATTGAAGCTCAACATAAAAAAACAAAGGTTCTCACTACCTAGCCAACTGGTGGCACCATAATACATGGAGAAGAGACTGAAGTTGTTAACAGTTACAGCTTGCTCAACTCCACAATCAATACTCTTGGCACCAGCAGTCAGGAATTGAAAAGACAAATTGCATCAGGAAAATCCCCTCTTAGGGACCTCTCTAGAGTGCTGAGGAGCAACAATGTCAATCTAGAGATTAGGGTGCATTTGATCCAGGACATGGTTTTCACAATTACTTGCTATGCCTTTGATAGTTGGACAATGACTAAAGATGACTGAAGAATCAATGCCTTGAAGTTGTGGAGAAGAGTCTTGAGCATACCATAGACTGCCAAGAGAACAAACAGGTTTGTCTGGAGAGGATGAAATCAACTTGCTCCTTGGAGAAAAGGATTTTGAAGCTCCATCTCACATGTTTTGAGCACATGGACAGAAGGGACCAGTCCTTGGGGAAGGATATCATGCTCGGAAGGGTAGAGGGACAGCATTGTAGAGGAAGACTCCAGATGAGATGGATTGACACTGTAACTGGAGTAATGGGGATAGTTGTGTCGAAGTCAGTGAGATGGGCTTAGGATAGGGTGGGGTCACTATGAGTTGCAGGCGACTTGATGGCACATAACAACAATCACATAGAAGAAGTGATAGGATCCATCCATACACCTAAGGGGTACATGTGAGACAGATTGTCCTACAGTGAATCAGTCTACAAGATAGTTGCATTAATGTTTTACATATTTCAAAATTTATTAACATTATATCAGTAAAAAAGAAGAATATATCTGGAGTACATTCACTACCTGACTTTGAGATTTAGTTATCAACTTTGATAGAGAAACAGTGGGATCAAGGAACACAAAGAAATAAATGGACAGTTAGAGAAACCTGAAACAGACTCGTGTTTATAACAATTTGTTTTCGAGTGTATGGCAATTTGTTTTCAATTAATGTAGTTCATCAGGGGACAGGGAACGTTTAAAAAACTAGTATTGGGATATTTAGAGATACATATTAGGGTTTAAAAGTTTTATTTCTGTGGACATTATACACACGAAAGTTTTTGTAAGATGAATCATAAGTCAAAGCTGTAAAGTGCTCTTCTGACTAGTGATAGGCAAAGATGTATTAACAGGGCCAGGAAAAAGAAATGCAAAACAGAGAAATGGTAACTTGCCTATATCGATATCGAACATTTTATCAAATGATATCATTAAAGACGCAAATAGGCAAATCACAGTTGGAGAAAAAATATATTCACAAAATCATATTTGAGGTTGGGGAGTGGGCGGAGCCCCGGCCGGCGCCGGATTCCCGGGTAGGAGGGCATCACCCAGCGTGAGGCCCGCCCAGGCCCAACGAGGCCACGTCCCGGCTCCCTCCCGCGCCATGGGGCGGCTGGTGGCCGTGAGCCTCCTGGGGATATCGCTGGCGCTCCTGGGCGAGAGGTTCCTGGCGCTCAGAAATCGACTTAAACCTCTCGGGAGCTAGAATCTGTTGATTCCCCATACTACCATCTGATTAAAGGAATCGAAGCTGGCTCTGAAGATATCGACATTCTTCCTAATGGCCTGGCTTTCTTCAGTGTGGAATTAATCTGAAGTAGAAGGGATCTGATCTCCAAGCCCATTATTCATTCATTTTAAAATAGGTCTAAAGTTTCCTGGATTTCACAGCTTCACACCAGATAAAACTGGAGGGATTCTAATGATGGATCTAAAAGAAAAAAAAAACAAACACGCGGGCATTAAAATCAAGAATCCGCAGAGGCTTTAATTTTGCTTCATTTAATCTACATGGCATCAGCACTTTTATAGATGACGATGACACAGTTTATCTCTTTGTCGTTAACCAACGGAATTCAAGAATACAGTGGAAATTTTTAAATATATAGAAGAAGACAACTCTCTTTTGCATATCAAAACCTTCGAACATGAACTTCCAAGTGTGAATGATCTTGTAGCTGTTGGACCTACACATTTCTGTGCCAACAATGACCACTATTTCTCTGATACTTTCTTAAAGTATTTTGAAACATACTTAAACTTACACTGGGCAAATGTTATCTACTATAGTCCAAATGAAGTTAAAGTCGTGGCTGAAGGATTTGATTTAGCAAGTGGGATCAGTATTTCACCTGATAAGAAGTACATCTACGTTGCTGATATATTGGCTCATGAAATTCATGTTTTTGAAAAACACCCTAGTATGAATTTAACTCAGCTGAAGGTGCTCAAGTTGGATACACTGGTGGATAATTTATCTACAGATCCTTCCTCTGGGGACATCTGGGTCCACTGCCATTCCAATGGCCAGAAGCTCTTCATGTATGATCCCAACAATCCTCCTTCATCTGAGGTTCTCCTCCGTATCCAGAATATTCTGACTGAGAAATTCACAGTGACAACAGTTTATGCCAACAATGGATCTGTTCTTCAGGGAAGTTCTGTGGCCACAGTATATGATGGGAAGCTACTCATAGGCACTTTATACCACAGAGCCTTGTACTGTGAACTCTAAGCTTGTGCTTTGAGTGTGCAAGTGGGATACTTTTTCTTAAGAATTTTAGATGACAAAAAAATTTTTAAAAATAATAATAATAAAAAAGAATTTTAGATGACTTACTAATTCTGAGGGAATCTACCTGCAATGTTTACCAAGAAATGGATGCTATATATAGATAGTTTGATTTTGGTAATGAAACGCCCCTTTGGCTCTTATTGCACTCTTAATGAAGAAAAAAGAAAGAAAGAGCATGAACCATTTGTGGGGGGGGGGGAGGGCCAAGAAAGAAAAAGAAGGTGTTTTCAGGTAAATACACTTTGCACAAAATAAGCCTCACCATTGCCTTTCTACTGTCAGAGCGTGGATGCCACTGGGAGTGAGCTGCATGTTCTTAAGATAAGAGTGACCTCGGCTCCCACTGTGTGACTCCTGTGACAGTTCAGAACTACTGACTGATAACATTTTCTGAATGTTTTGTGCTCCTATATTTGTTTACTACTACAGAGTTAGAGTTATATGAAAGATTAACCAAAAGTAAAAGCAGTGTGTTTGAGGGAGGGAAAAAAAATAGACTAGCTGAAATATAAGTTCTCTTGGTGTTTGATTCCCTCACAAAGCCTGTCCTTGGGAAGAATGAGAAGGCAGCTGCTCCTCGTGGTGTTTTCCTTGGAAAAGGCAGGCACAGCAGTGTTAATGTCTTCCATTGAAAGCGAAATGTGAACGGGCTCTTTATTTTAAAAAAATGAAATAGGCCCCAATCACTGAGCCGCCGCCGAGGACTCAGCTGCCTCCCCCTCGAGCCCCCTCGCTTCCCGACGCTCCGTCCCCCCTGCCCGTCTTTTCCCCGCCACCGCCTTCCGCAGGCTGTTTCCACCCGAGGAAAAGGAATCGTATCGTATGTCCGCTATCCAAAACCTCCACTCTTTCTACCCCTTTGCTGATGCGAGTAAGGGTGATGACCTGCTTCCTGCTGGGACTGAGGATTATATCCATATAAGAACTCAACAGAGAAACGGCAGGAAGACCCTTACAACTGTCCAAGGGATCGCTGATGATTACGATAAAAAGAAACTAGTGAAGGCGTTTAAGAAGAAGTTTGCCTGCAATGATACTGTAATTGAGCATCCAGAATATGGAGAAGTAATTCAGCTACAGGGTGACCAATGCAAGAACATATGCCAGTTCTTTGTAGAGGTTGGACTGGCTGAGGACGACCAGCTGAAGGTTCATGGGTTTTAAGTGCGTGTGGCTCACTGAAGCTTAAGTGGGGGTTTCCTTGCAATGAGTAGAAAATTTCCCTTCTCTCCCTTGTCACAAGTTTAAAACTTCACAGCTTGTATAATGTAACCATTTGGGGTCCACTTTTAACTTGGACTAGTGTAACACTTTCATGCAATAAACTGAAAAGAGGGGGGGAAAATGAAATAAAACGTCAACTAACTACTGTAACTCTAATTCTTGATTAGTGCTGAATGTTCCATCAGCCTTCTTCCTAGATGGGAGCTTGCCCTGAAAACCATGAGAAAACAAAAGGTTGGAGCTAGAAGATCATGCCCTCTCCTCACTGAACAGATGTGTGAACTGGGGCCAGGAGAGATGAATTCAACCACTTCCGTGACCCAAAGCGATGCTGACTTAGTCTGCCTTACAAGGGAGAGTTCTTTTCACATTATTGTACCTCCCAGATGACCATCTTAAATTCGAGAGGGAGATTTTCATGTGTTTCTTTCCACTATAGCTTCTCAAAACGCTCTACTGCTCATAGTTTCCCCTACCTTCAAATGATGATCAAAATTGTTGTCAAATACATATAATGCACCAGGTAGTAAATATCCTCTGAATCATAAAAAAAAAATCATATTTGAACAACAAAAGTTAAGAAAAATCCAAACAAGCCAAAACTAAAATAAGATAAATATTTTTAAAAATATGCACTTTATTCTGATTACTCATTGACATCAATTCAGAACCAACTCATAAACCCACTTTCAGTGGGTTTTCAAGAGTCTGTAATAGCACAATGGGAGAGATTGCCCATCTTTTTCCCTACAGAGCACCTGGTGGACCCAAGCCACCTGCTTTCGAGTTGGTGGTTAATTCTTTACCACCTAGGAAACCAGCACTGTTACATTATCTTGAAAGCAGCAACATCTTGATTAGACTGGTGAGCACATCTAGGGCTGCATGTTATTCCATCAATCCCTGGGACCTTATTTTTTGCCAATATCTTCAGTGCAGCTTGAACATCATTACCATTAATTCTTAATTAGATACTAATTCCTGAAATGGTTCTGTGCAAACCAATTCTTTTTGGCACAGTGACTCTGTATTACTTCCATCTTCTTTTGTTGCCTTTAAAAAACAAAACAATAAAAATAAAATATAAAAAATAAAAATATCCTCTGATGACTGGCTTCCATAAAAAATAACAGTCACGAAAACTCCATGGAGCATGTCTGTTGTGTACTTAAAGGAGATCATTAGAGTTAAGAGTGGACTCCACAGCAATGGGTTATTTTACGGATTTAAATGATTCCCTGCCACCAAGCAGTGAGTGCATCCAGCAGTGCAGCTATACAGTGCTCTCTTAATAATTAAACCATGATACTTTAAGTGCACCCTGTGTACTTTTGCACATCTTGACAATGTAGTTGTTATGTGCTAAAAGTTGACTATGACTCCTAGACACCCTGTAAACAACAGAGACTCAAGGATGGTGCAGGATAGAGCAAGGTTCAGAGTTAAGAGTGGACTCCACAGCAAAGGCATCAATTCTCCTTCTATCCTCCTTGGTCATTGTCCAGCTCTCTGATGCATAACAGGTGATTGCGAAGACCATGGCCTGTATCAGACACACCTTAGTCTCCAGAGAGACGCCATTGCTCTTCAGCACTTTGGA
>NW_006400479.1:0-611 GCF_000299155.1 Elephantulus edwardii | reverse complement strand
TCTCCCTCATCTGTTTCAATGCAGTATACATCATTCCTCCCCTCCTTCTCTGTCTTCCCTCAACCCCAATGTCAGTCCCGTTTTACAACAGTGGCTCTATGCAATTTTTGTCCTTCTGTGACTGAGATATTTCCCTCAGCATACTGTCCTCTAGGGATATCCACTTTTTTATTTGCATAATATTTCATGAGTTCTTTGTTTTTCAATGCTGTGTAGTATTCCATTGTGTGAATATACCACAGCTTCTCTACCCATTCGTTTGTTCCTGGGCACTTAGGTTGTTTCCAGCTCTTTGCTATTGAGAACAAGGCTGCAATAAACATGGGTGTGCATATATCTGCCTGGGTGGCAGTTATGGTTTCTTTAGGGTAAATTCCCAGTAGTGGAATTGCTGGGTCAAATGATATTTCTATTTGCAACTTTTGGAGAAAGTGCCATATAGCCTTCCATACTAGTTGCACCATTTTACACTCCCACCAACAGTGAATAAGGGTTCCAGTTTCTCCACAACCTCGACAGCATTTGTTGTTTGCTGTTCTGTTAAATTTTGCTATTCTTACTGGGGTGAGATGATATCTCATAGTTGTTTTGATTTGCATCTCTCTTAGAGC
>NW_006400478.1:42531-43984 GCF_000299155.1 Elephantulus edwardii | reverse complement strand
ATGCGTGAATGGAATGCCGCAGGCCCGAGGGACTACCGGGTCTCTCAGAGAGCCTTTGAAAGATGCCTCTTCGTTGTGCGTTGATAATAATTGGTGACTGGAATGCCTCTGACACGAGGGCCCGGTTTTTCCGGTGAGCCTTTGAAAGATACCTCTTCATTGTGCTTTGATAATAATGGATAACTGGAATGCCGCAGGCCCGAGGCCAACCAGGTTTTCCCGTGTGCCTCTGGAATGTGCGTCTTCGTTGTGCATTCATAATAATGGGTGACTAGAATGCCGCAGGCCCAAGGCCCTGCCTGGTTTCCCTGTGTGTCCTTGAAAGTTGCCTCTTCTTTGTGCATTGATAATAATTGGTGACTGCAATGCCGCAGTCCCTAGGGCCCACGTGGTTTCCTTGTGAGCCTTTGAAAGGTGCCTCTTCCTTGTGCGTCGATAATAATGGGTGACTTAAATGCCGCAGGCCCAAGGGCCCGCCGGGTTTACCGGTGAACCTCTGAAAGATGCTTCTTCGTTGCGTATTGATAATAATGGGTGAATGGAATGCCGCAGGCCCGAGGGCCTGCCGGTTTGCCCTGGGAGCCTTTAAAAGATGCCTCTTCAAAGTTCGTTGATAATAATGGGTGACAGAAATCCCGCGGGCCCAAGGGCCCGCCGGATTACCCTGTGTGCCTTTCAAAGTTGCCTCTTCGTTGTGCATTGATAATAATGCGTCACTGGAATGGTGCAAACCTGAGGGCCCGCCGGGATTCCCTGTGTGTCTTTGAAAGTTGCCTCATCATTGTGCATTGTTAATAATGGGTGACTGGAATGCCACAGGCCGGAGGGCCTGCCGGTTTGCCGTGTGAGCCTTTAAAAGATGCCTCTTTGAAGTGCGTTTATAATAGTGGGTGACTGCAATCCCGTGGGCCCGAGGACCCGCCGGATTACCCTGTGTGCCTTTGAAAGTTTTCTCTTCGTTGTGTATTGATAATAATGCGTGATGGGAATGCTGCAAGCCCGAGGGCCCGCCGGGTTTCTCTGTGTGTCTTTGAAATTTGCCTCTTCGTTGTGCATTGATAATAATGGGTGAATTGAATTCTGAAGGCCCAAGGGCCTGCCGGTATTCCCGATTATCTTTTCAAAGATGCCTCTTCGTTGTGCATTGATAATTGTGCATGAATGGAATGCCGCAGGCCCGAGGGACTACCGGGTCTCTCGGAGAGCCTTTGAAAGATGCCTCTTCATTGTGCGTTGATAATAATTGGTGACTGGAATGCCTCTGGCCCGAGGGCCCGGTTTTTCCGGTGAGTCTTTGAAAGATACCTCTTCATTGTGCATTGATAATAATGGATAACTGGAATGCCGCAGGCCCGAGGCCAACCAGGTTTTCCCGTGTGCCTTTGGAATGTGCGTCTTTGTTGTGCATTGATAATAATTGTTGACTGGAATGCCGAAAGCCCGAGGGCCTGCC
>NW_006400478.1:5053-8875 GCF_000299155.1 Elephantulus edwardii | reverse complement strand
CATTGATAATAATGGGTGACTGGAATGCCGCAGACCCGAGGCCCCGCCGGGTTTCCCTCTGTGCCTTTGAAAACTGGTTTTCTTTGTACATTGATAATAATGTGTGGCTGGAATGCAGAGTCCCAAGGGTCTGCCTGTTTTCCCGTGGAGCCTCTGAAAGATTCCTCTTCGTTGCCCATTGGTAATAATGGGTGACTGGAATGCTGCAGGGTGGAGGGCCAGCCGTTTTTCCGGTGAGCCTCTGAAAGGTGCCTCTTCCTTGCGTATTGATACTAAAGGGTGAATGGAATGTCACAGGACCGAGGCCTGCCCGCTTTCCCTGTGAGCCTTTGAAAGATGCCTCTTCGTTGTGCGTTGATAATAACTGGTGACTGGAATCCCACAGGCCCAAGGGCCCGTCGGTTTTCTGTTGAGCATTTGAAAGATGCCTCTTCCTTTTCATTGATAATAACGGGTGACTGGAATTCTGTAGGCCCTAGGGTCCAACGGTTTTCCCCGTGTGCCTTTGAAAGTTTGCCTCTTCGTTGTGCATTGATAATAATGGGTGACTGGAACGCCACAGGACCGAGGGGCCACCGATATTTCAGGTGAGCTTTTGAAAGATGCCTCCTCACTGTGAATTGATAATAATGGGTGATAGGAATGCCGCAGGCCCGAGGGCCCACTGCATTTCCCGCTGAACCTTTGAAAGATGCCTCTTCGTTGTGCATTGATAATATGGGTGAATGGAATGCCGCAGGCCCGAGGGCCTGCCAGGCTTCCCTGTGAGCCTTTGAAAGGTGAACATTCTTTGTGCGTTGATAATAATGTGTGACTGGAATGCCGCATGCCGAGGACCTGCCGGGTTTCCCTGTGTGCCTTTGAAAATTGCCTCTTCGTTGTGCATTCATAATAATGGGTGACTGGAATGCTGCAGGCCCAAGGGCCCGCTGGTTTTCCCTGTGTGTCTTTGAAAGTTGCCTCTTCGTTGTGCATGATAATAATGGGTGAATGGAATGCCGCAGGCCTGAGTGCCCTCCGGGTTTCCCTGTGTGTCTTGGAAGTTGCCTCATCATTGTGCATTGATAATAATGCGTGACTGGAATGCCGCAGGCCCTATGGCCCACCGGTTTTCCCGTTGAGCATTTGAAAGATGCCTCTTCTTTGTGCACTGATAATAATGGGTGACTGGAATGCCATAGTCCCGAGGATCCACCGATTTTCCCCGTGTGCCTTTGAAAGTTTGCCTCTTCATTGTGCATTGGTAATAATGCGTGACTGGAATGCCGTATGCCCGAGGGCCCGACGGTATTCCTAGTGTGCCTAGGAAAGATGACTCTTCGTTTTGCATTGATAATAATGCCTGAATGGAATGCCGCAGGCCTGAGGGCCCACCGGATTTCCCGGTCAACCTTTTAAAGATGCCTCTTCATTGTGCATTGATAATAATTGTTGACTGGAATGCCGCAGGCCCGAGGGCCCGCCAGGCTTTCCTGTGAGCCTTTGAAAGGTGACCATTCTTTGTGCGTTGATAGCAATGTGTGACTGGAATGCTGTGGGCCCGAGGACCCGCCGGGTTTCCCTGTGTGTCTTTGAAAGTTGCCTCTTCATTGTGTATTGATAATAATGCGTGATTGGAATCCCATGGGTCCGAGGGCCCGCAGGTATTCCCAGTGTGCCTCTGAAAGATGTCTCTTCGTTCTGCATTTGTAATAATGGGTGAATGGAATGCCGGAGGCCCGAGGGCAAGCTGGTTTACCCAGTGAGCCTTTGAAAGACGCCTGTTCGTTATGTATTGATAATAATGGGTAACTGGAATGCCGCACGTCCGAGGGCCCGCCGATGTTCCCAGTGAATCTTTGAAAGATGCTGATTCGTTGTGCATTGATAATAATGGGTGACTGAAATGTCACAGGCCCGAGGGCCCGCCAGTGTTCCCAGTGAAACTTTGAAAGTTGCCTCTTCGTTTCGCATTGATAATACTGGGTGACTGGAATGCCGCCGGCCCGAGGGCCTGCCGGTTTTCCCGGTGACCCTTGGAAAGATGCCTCTTCTTTTCACATTATTAATAATGGGTGACTGGAATGCCCGCCGGTATTCCCGGTGAGCCTCTGAAAGGTGCCTCTTCATTGTGCATTGATAATAATGGGTGACTGGAATGCCACAGGCCCTGGGGCCCTCCGGGTTTCTTTGTGCGCTTTTGAAAGTTGCCTCACCGTTATGCATTGATAATAATGGGTGGCTGCAATGCCGCCGGCCCTAGGGCCCACAGAGCTTCCCTATGAGCCTTTGAAAGATGCCCATTCTTTGTGCATTGATAATAATGGGTGACTGGAATGCCAGAGGCTCGAGGGCCCCCGGGTTTCCTTGTGTACGTTTGAAAGATGTCTCTTCATTGTGCATTGATAATAATTGGTGACTGGTGTGTCGCAGGAACTAGGGCCCGCCAGGTTTCCCTGTGAGCCTTTGAAACCTGCCCATTCTTTGTGTGTTGATAATAATGGGTGACTGGAATGCCGCGGGCCCGAGGGCCCCCCGGGTTTCCTTGCGTACGTTTGAAAGATGTCTCTTCGTTGTGCATTGATAATAATGGGTGATTGGAGTGCCACAGGCCTGAGGGCCCGCACGGTTTCCCTGTGAGCCTTTGAAAGATGACACTTTGTTGGGCGTTGATAATAATGGGTGACTGGAATGCAGGAGGCCCGAGGGCCCACACGGTTTCCCTGTGAGCCTTTAAAAGGTGTCCATTCTTTTTGCATTGATAATAATGGGTGACTGCAATGCTGCAAGCCCGAGGGCCGGCCGGGTTTCCTTGTGTACGTTTGAAAGATGCCTCTTCTTTGTGCATTGACAATAATTGGTGACTGGAATGCCGCAGGCCCAAGGGCCCGCTGGGATGCCCTGTGAGCCTTTAAAAGGTGCCTCTTCTGTGCATTGATAATAATGCGTGAATGGAGTCCCGTGGGCCCGAGGACCCGCCGGATTACCCTGTGTGCCTATGAAAGTTGAATCTTGGTTGTGCATTGATAATAATGGGTGACTGGAATGTCGCAAGCTGGAGGGCGAGTCGTATTTCCGGTGAGTCTCTGAAAGGTGCCTCTTCATTGTGCATTGAAAATAATGCGTGACTTAAATGCTGCAGGTCCTAGGGCACACAGGGTTTCCCTGTGAGCCTTTGAAAGGTGCCTGTTCGTTGTCCATTGACAATAATGGGTGACTGGAATGCCGCAGACCCAAGGGCCTGCCGGGTTTCCCTCTGTGCCTTTGAAAAATGGTTTTCTTTGTACATTGATAATAATGGGTGACTGGAATGCGGAGTCCCAAGGGTCTGCCTGTTTTCCCGTTGAGCCTCCGAAAGATTCCTCTTCATTGCCCATTGGTAATAATGGGTGACTGGAATGCCGCAGGCTGGAGGGCCAGCCGTTTTTCCGGTGAGCCTCTGAAAGGTGCCTCTTCATTGCACATTGATACTAATGGGTGAATGGAATGTCACAGGCCCGAGGGCCTGCCCGGTTTCGCTGTGAGCCTTTGAAAGATGCCTTTTCGTTGTGCATTTATAATAATGGGTGACTGAAATGCCGAAAGCCCGAGGGCCCGCCGCTTTTCTCGGTGAGCCTTGGAAAGATGCCTCTTCGTTTTACATTGATAATAATGGGTAACTGGAATGCCACAGGTATGAGAGCCCACCCTATTTCCCGGTGAGATTTTGAAAGATGCCTCTTCATTGTGAATTTTTAATAATGGGTGACTGGAATGCCGGAGGCTCGAGGGCCCGCCAGTTTTCCGTTGAACATTTGAAAGATGCCTCTTCCATTTGCATTGATAATAATGGGTGACTGGAAT
>NW_006400478.1:3484-4486 GCF_000299155.1 Elephantulus edwardii | reverse complement strand
TTGAAAATAATGTGTGACTGGGATGCCGCAGGCCCGAGGGCCCGCTGGTTTTCCCGTTGAGCTTTTGAAAGGTGTTTTTTCCTTTTGCATTGATAATAATGGGTGACTGGAATTCTGTAGGCCCGAGGGTGCACTGGTTTTCCCTGTGTGTTTGAAAGTTTGCCTCTTCGTTGTGCATTGATAATAATGGGTGACTGGAATGCCGCAGGCCCGAGGGCCCACCGGATTTCCCGCTGAATCTTTGAAAGGTGCCTCTTCGTTGTGCATTGATAATAATTGGTGACTGGAATGCCGCGGGTCCTAGGACCTGCCGGGTTTCCCTGTGTGCATTTGAAAGTTGCCTCTTCGTTGTGCATTGATAATAATGGGTGAATGGAATGCCGCAGGCCTGATTGCCCTCCGGTTTTTCCTGTGAGACTTTAAAAGATGCCTCTTCTTTGTCTGTTGATAATAATGGGTGTCTGGAATGCAGCAGGCCCAAGGGCCCGCTGAGTTTCCCTGTGTGTCCTTGAAAGTGGCCTCATCGTTGTACATTGATAATAATGGGTGACTGGAATGCCGCGGGCCCGAGGACCCGCCTGTTTTCCCGGTCGGCCTCTGAACGGTGCCTCTTCGTTGTGCATTTATAATAATGGGTGACTGGAATGCCGCAGGCCCGAGGGCCCGCCGGGTTTCTCAGTGAGCCTTGGAAGGATGCCTCTTCTTTTCACATTGATAATAATGTGTGACTGGAATGCCGCAGGTATGATGGCCCGCCCGTTTTCCCGGTGAGCCTTTGAAAGATGCCTCTTTGTTGTGCATTGATAATAATGCGGACTGGAATGCCGCAGGCCCGAAGGCCCGCTGGTTTTCCCGTTGAGCATTTGAAAGATGCCTCTTCTTTGTGCACTGATAAAAACGGGAGACTGGAATGCCATAGTCCCGAGGGTCCACCGGTTTTCCCCGTGTGCCTTTGAAAGTTGCCTCTTCGTTGTGCATTGATAATAATGGGTGACTGGAATG
>NW_006400478.1:2346-3384 GCF_000299155.1 Elephantulus edwardii | reverse complement strand
GCCGTATTTCCGGTGAGCCTCTGAAAGGTGCCTCTTCATTGTGCATTGATAATAATGGGTGACTGGAATCCCGCGGGCCCCAGGGCCCCCAGGTATTCCCAGTGTGCCTCTGAAAGATGCCTCTTCGTTCTGCATTTATAATAATGGGTGACTGGAATGCCGAAGGCCCGAGGGCAAGCCGGTTTTCCTGGTGAGCCTTTGAAAGATGCCTCTTCGTTTCACCTTATTAATAATGGGTGACTGGAATGCCACAGGCCCGAGGGCCCTCCGGGTTTCCTTGTACGCCTTTGAAAGTTGCCTCACGGTTGTGCATTGATAATAATGGGTGACTGGAATGCCGCAGGCCCGAGGGCCCCCCGGGTTTCCCTGTGTACGTTTGAAAGATGTCTCTTCGTTGTGCATTGATAATAATTGGTGACTGGAGTCCCGCAAGCCCGAGGGCCCGCCATGTTTCCCTGTGAGCCTTTGAAAGTTGCCCATTCTTTGTGCGTTTATTATAATGGGTAAGTGGAATGCCGCGGGCCTGAGGGCCCCCCGGGGTTCCTTGTGTACGTTTGAAAGATGTCTCTTCAATGTGCATTGATAATAATGGGTGATTGGAATGCCGCAGGCCCGAGGGCCCGCACGGTTTCCTGAAAGATGCCACTTTGTTGTGCGTTGATAATAATGGGTGACTGGAATGCAGGAGGCCCCAGGGCCCACACGGTTTCCCTGTGAGCCTTTGAAAGATGCCCATTCTTTTTGCATTGATAATAATGTGTGACTGGAATGCCGCAAGCCCGATGGCCCGCCGGGTTTCCTTGTGTACGTTTGAAAGATGCCTTTTCTTTGTGCATTGATAATAATGGGTGACTGGAATGCCGCAGGCCCAAGGGCCCGGAGCGTTGCCCTGTGAGCCTTTAAAAGATGCCTCTTCGATGTGTATTGATAATAATGGGTGAATGGAATCCCGCAGGCCTGAGGACCCGCCGGATTACCCTGTGTGCCTTTGAAAGTTGCCTCTTCGTTGTGCATTGATAATAATGGGTGACTGGAATG
>NW_006400478.1:0-1003 GCF_000299155.1 Elephantulus edwardii | reverse complement strand
CTTCATTATGCATTGATAATAATTGGTGACTGGAATGCCACAGGCCCGAGGGCCCTCCAGGTTTCCCTGTGAGCCTTTGAAAGGTGCCCCTTCTTTGTGCATTGATACTAATTCGTGACTGGAATGCCGCGGGCCCGAGGACCCGCCTGGTTTCCCTGTTTGCCTTTGAAAGTTCCCTCTTCGTTGTGCTTTCATAATAATGGGTGACTGGAATGCTGCTGGCTCGAGGGCCCGCCGGGTTTCCCTGTTTCTCTTTGAAAGTTGCCTCTTCGTTGTGCATTGATAATAATGGGTGAATGGAATGCCGCAGGCCTGAGTGCCCTTCGCGTTCCCCTGTGTGCCTTTCAAAGTTGCCTCATCATTGTGCATTGATATCAATCGGTGACTGGAATGTCGCAGGCCCGAGGGCCCGCCCGGTTTCCCTGTGACACTTTGAAAGATGCCTCTTCATTGTGTGTTGATAATAATCGGTGCATGGAATGGAGCAGGCCCGAGGGCTGGCTGGGTTTCCCTGTGTGCAATGGAAAGATGCCTCTTCGTAGTGCATTGATAATAATGTGTGACTGGAATGCACATGCCCGAGGGCCCGCCGATATTCCCAGTGTGCCTCTGAAAAATGCCTCTTCGTTGGGCATTTTTAATAATGGGGGACTGGAATGCCGCAGGCCCGAGGGCCCGCCGGGTTTCCGGGTGAGCCTTTGAAAGATGCCTCTTCGTTATGCATTGATAAAAATGGGTGACGGAAGTGCCACAGGCCCGAGGGCCCGCCGGTTTTCTTGGTGAGCCTTGGAAAGATGAATCTTCGTTTCTCATTTATAATAATGGGTGAATGGAATGCCGCAGGTATGAGGGCACCGCCCATTTTCCCGGTGAGCCTTTGAAAGATGCCTCTTCGTTGTGCATTGATAATAATGGGTGACTGGAATGTCGCAGGCCCGAGGGCCCGCCCGGTTTCCCTGTTAGCCTTTGAAAGGTGCCCATTTTTGTTCATTGATAATAATGG
>NW_006400477.1:41845-46327 GCF_000299155.1 Elephantulus edwardii | reverse complement strand
AAAGGTATGGAGACAGCATGCATCTCTGACGCACTCCATTCATGATTTTGAACAACATAATGGTTACTTACTTCCTGGTCTGAGTATAGGTTTCACATAAGCACAGGCAAATGTTCTGAGATTCCCATTCTCCTCAAGGTTAGCCACAGTTTGTTGTAATCCATACAGACAGATGTCTTTATATCGTCAATGAAACATAGATATTCTTCTGGTCCTCTTTGCTTTCTGCCAAGATCCATCTGGTATTGGCGATACCATCTCTAGTGCCACAACTACTTCTAAACCCAGTTTGTATTTCTGAGAGTTCTCTGTTGATATTGCTCCATTTGTTTTTGGATAATGTCCAGCAGGATTTTGCTTGTATGTGGTATAGCGATATCGTTTGATAATTTCCAGACCCTGAGGGGTAATCATTTTTTTGGCATGAGGATATGGATCTTTTCCAGTCATTTGGCCAGGTACTGTACCAAAAAGAATTGACTGACACAGAAGAATTTCAAGAACTAACATGATCAAGATGATAATAATAGTGATGAAAAGGAAGAGTGCTGCCAGCTCTGAAGGACTTGGCAACAAATAAATCCCCAGGACTTGATAGAAGACAAATTTTGGTTAGCAGCCAATTCATTTAGGCAATGGACCATCATAGTTCTTTCATACAATGAACAACAGAGCTTGTGGCCTTACAAAGAAGAAGAATTCCACTTTATTGCTGGGAGCCACTTGTTCTACCTACCTGAAGCCATTTTGTAATTCCCTAAGGACATGTCTGGACATGTTGCCCCACCATGGGAAGATAGGTTTCGGTTTACTGCGAACGCCCTGGTAAGATTCTGTTTACCAGATAACGTTCAGCTTACTGGAAAGGACACATTATTCTCCCCCATTGCCTACTTCTCCTCCCCCATTGTGCTTCTTTATATAAACTGTCAGTGCTTTCAATAAAATGAAGACTTCATCTGAGATTCGACTTGTCTTCCTGCTTTTGTGCTTCCTGTCCCCCCCCCCCACCACCCAAACCCTCCACACTCCGTTCATTTTCTTCCCCTCCTAGGTTCACCATGGAGATCCCTGCAGGCCAGGGCACTTTAGGGCACTTGATTAATGAGGGTGGGATTTACTCAAGCGGGTGGGGTGCGGTTAACGGCACTTTACCACAAACTGAGTTTCTGATACCTGGTTCTTACATTTCTGAGTCTCAGAATGGGGTTTCATAAAATCCTGCCTTCCACCTTTACTTGGAAATTTCTTCTGTTCCCAGGTTTCTTGTGTTAGATTCTATATCAGGCAGGAGAAAAACACAGAAGACTCAAAATTGGTACAGACCCTATCTTCAAACTTGAGGCATATTGTTGTTGTTGTGTACTTTCAAGTTGGAATGAACCCACAACTGACCTTCTGGTGGGTTTTCAGAGGCAGTAAATCTAATGGGAGAAAATCGCTCATTTTTCTCTTGTGGAGCAGATGGTGGATTTGAATTGTGTACCTTTGTATTGACAGAGCTATTCCTTACCACGAGGCCACCAGAGCTCCCTAAGTTAAGTGTTATGTGACTATGACTTTTATTTTTTTTATATTTTTTGTTTTGTTTTGTTTTAGGTCCCATAGGCTAGGCTTATGTCCATTGTTCTATATTTTCAAGTAAATTATGAATCAAGGTTGAAGACAAACTATGAATCAAGTGTGATCTTCAAACTTCATTCATAGTCTACTCAAAGATGTAGGAAAATAATGATCCTATCTTATGGATCCTGAAAAAAGCATCATGATCCTATGGCACATGATTTACCAATTCTTTGCTTAACTATTCTTTCTGCAAGACATTAAGCCCATTAAAGATGTCTGGATCAGCTTTGTATCACAGATACTTTTCAGAAGGCCAGGCCTATGACGGACATTGCATTTTTCCTGAATTAAAAAAAAAGGGTGTGTGTGTGTAAGAACATGGAATGACAGGCCTGTAGCAGCTTGTGCAGATATTTGGGCACACACAGGTTTTCCTGGATTCTTCTTGAATAGATGGTATACCAATTGACATATTTCAGCTAAGAGATGCTGCCGTGGATGTGCTCACCAAGTTGTGCCAAGAAACCTGGAGAACAAGCACTTGGCCAACTGAATGGAAGAGGTCTATATTTGTTCCCGTCCCAAAGAAGGGCGACCCAGCTGAGTGTGGAAACTACAGAACAATATCATTGATTTCACATGCAAGCAAGATTCTACTGAAGATTATCCAAAAATGACTGGAACGGTACATGAACAGAGAACTGCCAGAAGTCCAGGCTGGGTTTAGAAGGGGTCGTGGTACTAGAGATACTGTTGCTGATGTTAGATGGATCTTAGCTGAAAGCAGAGAATACCAGAAGAATGTCTATCTGTGTTTCATTGATTATGCAAAGGCATTTGACTGCATGGATCATAACAAACTGTGGCTGACTCTGAGAAGAATGGGAATCCCAGAACATTTAATCGCAGGTGCGCAAGTCACAGCGCCAAAGGCAGCAGAGGTCTGACTGCTGCAGCCAGCCCTCAGGGGTGGCTCTTCGTAATAAAGAGCAAGAGCTCCCTCACTTGTTTACTTCTTTAGAACCAATATGCCAGACTCCTTTCTGAATGGTAGAAGCTGGGTAACATTAAGACAATTGGTCCTTTGTCTGTGATAGAACTTGATAGTGGGATGTCCCAAACACTTGGTTATAAATATCTGGCTGCTGTAGAGTTGATCTAAAACATTATTTCTCCATGTGAATTCTACTAATATTGTATGGGTTTGTTATAGGTACTCACAAGATGAAGGGGAAAATTCCTATACCTGGTGTGGAAAGAATGGATTATAAAGGATAGTAGGTATGGTCAAGGTCAATATGACTCATAGCAATCTTATGAACAATAAATCTGAACTCTGTCCTATTCTCATCATTTCTAACATACTTGAGTTCATTGCAGCAGTCACTGTGTCATTCCAGCTGGTAGAGGGCCTACTCTTTTGCTGACTCTCCACATTTCCAAGCATGATGTCCCTCTCCAAGCAAAAGCCTTGCCTCACAACGTGCCCAAAGTATGTTAGGCAAAGCTTTGTCATCTCTGCCTCCAAAGAACACTCAGGTTGTACACAAGACTTTTTTGGAAAAGATTAAGATGGGAGAAGGTGGTGACTTGAACTACAATAGAAATGGAGACAGTAAATGTATCTTGGAGGTTGAAGCAGAAAGACTTGCTAATAAATTGGATGGAAAGGAGGCTGAAGATAATAGAAAAATCCGAGATTGTATGCTGGATATTTTTTATTGAAAAGTTGATTGATTCTGTAAATGATAGATGTAGAGGCAAGGCCTAGGGAGGTTCAAGGACTATGAGTGGTAGAGGACCTAAGTTATAGCTCAGTTAAAATTGAAGATGGTATTCCATGACCAGATGGAGAAGATTATTCAAGTCTAGCTTACATAGAAAATGTGGAGAAAAGGAAGCATCACAATATAGTGCTCTCATGGGTTGTACGTTGGCTATGTCATTTGAAAGCTTGTAATGATTCTATGTACTTAGAAGGACTCCTTAATACATTTTCTTCTCTATGTTGTTATTGGTAGAGTTCTGTTGTCACTGCTACTCTTAAATATGTCATTACTGGTAAAAAATTGGCTTAAGGAAATAGCACCACCACCACTATCATCATGTGATAGATCAGGGAACTCTGGTGATCTAGTCCATAGGAAGTTACACTGGTAACCCAAAGGCTATGCCTCTTTGGAGATTCAAATTCATCCTGGGTAGAAAGATGGACAAACTCCTCCACTGCAAGTACAGACTACTCTGAATCCTAATGGAGCTATGAGTCATGATCATCAGCTATGACAGAAATGAGTTTGATCATCATGTCAAAATACTCAGCTGCTAACCAAAAAAAGTTATTTATTATTCCCTAGATGTGGCAGTCTAGTTCTGTTAGGACTCTATGGGGTCCCTATGAGTCATAACTGACTCAACAGCAAGGGGTTTGGTTTGGTATCATTATGTCACTTGCCTTTTTTTGGCAAGGAAAGATCTCAAGAGAGCCTATTCTCCCTAAGGGAAATAACTCTATTAGAAAACTCTGGTATGCTAGGATTTGAATTGTTGCTATCATCATAGATTTTGAAAAGTAGAAAAAATTTATACTGTTGACACTATGCCATGCTTCTCCAAAGCAAATAAACAAAAGCTTTTTAAACAACCTTTGTGTCTTGTAGGTGGCTGCTGATTTGCAGAAAGAACTAAAAGTGGAGTTATTTGCCATGGCTATTGGGGATGGTGGGACCAAAGGCGTTTCACACATCTCCCATAATATTGAAATTATAACTGAGCATGAGATTCTGCTCTTACCTGTGGCAGCAAATATCCTTTTCAGTTCAATTTGAATAAACATATATAGGGCAAATTTCACATCTATGCCATAGGAATAATGGAATGTTAAAATGCTATTTTCTAATGTCCTTAATTGTAAGA
>NW_006400477.1:41085-41620 GCF_000299155.1 Elephantulus edwardii | reverse complement strand
AGGTTGAATATTCACTAAATTACATTTACATTCCTTAATTGAGTATGTCTAGCTATACAGTTACCATTCAGGTAGCATGCCAGTGGCATAGTATAAGACATTCAGGTGACACAGTTAATGTCATGCCAATTAAAAGGTTGCTCATCTCCATTGGTTCAAATGCACTAGCAGCTTTGAGGGAAAAAATACTGCCTTAGAAACTGAATGAAGGATCCTAATGAGCTGAAATAGACTCAGTGGCAGTGGGTTGTTATATATTGAAACTAACAAGGTTGCCAATCATGACTCGTTGAAACGAAAGAAACCCAGTTATGATTATAGCTTCTAACCAGGCACAGGAAAAAAAATTACACTTGAAGGATAGATGCCAAAATAATTTCTGAAAGATAATATCTTTCCTCTCAGCCCTAAACCCAAGTCGGCAGAATTATTTACATTAGAGAAGAGCAAAGAAAATGATCTTCCAATCAGCTATATCTAAATTAATAAGAAACAGTTGCAAACAGCCCCTATAGAATATATGAATTTAGGAAAA
>NW_006400477.1:39588-40985 GCF_000299155.1 Elephantulus edwardii | reverse complement strand
AGAAAATGATCTTCCAATCAGCTATATCTAAATTAATAAGAAACAGTTGCAAACAGCCCCTATAGAATATATGAATTTAGGAAAATGAAACATTATAAAAATGAAACGGGATGAATAAAGATCAACATTTTTGGCATTAGCAAGTTGAGAGGCTGACACTGGACACTTTGAATCAGACAATGATATGATTTACTATGCTGGGAATGAAAAAGTGAGAAAAAACAGGGTGTGGTCAAAAAGACCACTTCAACATCCATCCTGAAGTACAAGGCAGTGAGAGTTAGGATACTAGTGAAACACATACAAAGAAGATCTGTTAATATAACTGTTACTCAAATATGCACATCAACAACCAAAGTCAAAGATGAAGAAATTGAGAATGTCTACCAACTGTTGCAGTCTGAAATTGATGAAACATGTAATCAAGCTTGACAAATAATAATTGCTACCTGGAATGCCAAATTTGGGAAAAACGGAGTAGTCACAAGTTAATGACTTGATGACAGAAATGAGGCTTAAGATCAAATGATTGACTTTTTTACAATCGGTGATTCATCTACTGCAAATACCTTTTATGAATAACTCAGATGGCGACTATAAACATGGGCCTCGCCTGATAGACTACACACAGATCAGATTCTATCTGTGGAAAGAATCCTTGGAGATACTCAAGACCAGCCATCAAAACCAGACCTGGTGCTGATTGTAGAACAGAACACCAACTGCTTATGTGCAGCTGAAGCTGAAGAAAATTAAAACAAATCCACAAGAATCAAAATGTGACCTTGATTCTGTTCTACATGCACTGAAAAATCATCTCAAGAAGGGGTTCGAAGCAGTAAACACTAATAATCAAGACCTGATGAACTGTGGGATGACATCAAAGATATCATCCATGAAGAAAGCAAAATGTCATTTTAAAGACGGAAGAAAAGACCAAAATGGATATTGGAAGAGACTCTGAAAAGTTGCACTAGAGTATGGAGATGCTAAAACAAATGGAAAGGATCAAACATTTCAAAGGGCAGGTCTAAAGGACAAACCAGTGTGCTGAAGGTTGTTAAAAAATGGCTAGACCAGGTCATTGACAGAATTGTCAGAAATTCAACCTGTATTTGCAAGAGGCTGTGGCACCAGGGTTATCATTGCTGATGTCAGGGAGATTTTTCCCAAAGCAAAGGATGCCAAAAAGATGTATGTTTGTATTTTACTGATTATGCAAAGCCATTTAAATCACAACAAAGTATAGCTAACATTGAGAAGAATGGAAATCCAGAACACTTAATTGTACTCGTGAAAACCTAGACCAAAGAGTTGTGTTAAGAACAAAGCAAGAGTACACTGCATGGTTTAAAATCAGAATAGGTGTGTGTCATGGCTGTGTCCTTTCTCCATAC
>NW_006400477.1:34981-35558 GCF_000299155.1 Elephantulus edwardii | reverse complement strand
TTTATTAATAACTGAGACATCTTTTTAGAATTAATTACCTCTTACTCCTAGTGACAAAAATAGCCACCTAATGAAAAATTTCTTAGATTGGAAAGCATATAGTATATATTTTATCTATTCTTTTTTTGTAGTGCTCAGGCCTTTCGTTCATAGGGTTGCTGAGAGTTGTCTATGACTCGACGGCACCTAAGAACAACAACAACAACAACATTTTCTTTTTTGTAGTTAAGCCTTTAAGAAATCTACAAAAAATTCTCTCTACTCTTATTCTATTTGATAACTAACAATAACATATTTTTTATCTCACTTCACGGATTGTGTTATGTATATTTAGAAATTTTAAAGGATATACAATTTGGGACACCGTTATCCAAGCCACTAAAGCTGCAACTCTGAAGCAAAGGAAAAAAATTAATAACATTTACAACACATTTTAGAGGAAAGAGAAGGAAAAATCACCAAAAGACACAAACCCAAAAAGTGAAAAAAAACTGACTCAAGAATATAAAGAAAATCTTATAGACTTATAGCATTTATAAGAACTTCCACAAAGAACTTTCTAGGACCAAGTGATAAT
>NW_006400477.1:30257-30951 GCF_000299155.1 Elephantulus edwardii | reverse complement strand
TTTCCAACTCCCTGCTATTGTGAACAAAGCTGCAATAAACATGGGTGTGTATATATCTGCTTGGATGTCAGTTATGGTCTCTTTGGGGGAAAAATTTTTATACTTAAGAATATAATCTCATTCTGTGTGTGTACCTTAGCCTTCCTCTCTATGTGCCCCTACTTTTCATTTACACAGAGATAAAAAAGTAAGCACTTCTTAAAATGCTATGTGGAAATAATAGAAAACCCATTAGCATTCTCTGTCAATAAAGGAAGATTTGTAACTCTTGGGGAAAAAAAAAAGGAATGGTCTAATCCATTTAGGAAAAGGGATTTTGGCAAACTGACTAGAATCAGAACCCCTGACTAAGCAATTTTTTTTTTACCATCTATTAGTCAAAGAAGTGAGTGAGTCATCATTATTATTGTTTTAAGGGCAAGAATGATTCTCAAAGATAGGAAATTACTAATGTCAGACAACATTGAAATTCCATGGAGCAGTCAGAAACGTAAGTGGAAAATTTCTCCATTTCAAAGCTTTGACAGCAGCTTCAACAAACTTACTCCCTGCGTCACTTATGCTAAATACACGTGGTGATCTTTAGAATAGGATGATGTCGCCTGAGGAGAAAGAAGAGGCACCTGCACAGAGATTCAACATCAGAGCCCTGCTGGATGAAGTCATTGAAGAGTTTAAGGATGTCCGGGACATA
>NW_006400477.1:28291-28902 GCF_000299155.1 Elephantulus edwardii | reverse complement strand
CCTACAAATCACAAAGCCTCTTTATTTCATCTCTTGTTCTTGAAAGCACCCTGTGAATAAATAACCAAGGGGAAGCCACTGGACATTGTACTCACCGAGATATTGCCATAAGCCATCAGGATGGGGTTAATGGGATGAGGAACCTGTGAAGAATCAGTAAGCCAAATCACTAAAAAAGACTTCTGACAGTAATTATTATAAGCAGGGGAACAACACTGTTTAAACAGTTTTAAAAAGATCCTAAAAACAGTATAAAAGAATGACCTTTAATTTTAATAGTTTTCTTATAAACATATCTGGGAAAAATATTGGGTGATATTAAACACATGGAATGGTTACTCTGACCTACAAACTTGACAATTAAACCAATTAAATTTTTTTATTTATCTACCCTATATTTTTCTCTTTCCCTTACAACAAAGACCAAGCTTCATCCTCCTAATATTTTATTCTAATAGATTTTATTACACTTGTCTTATAACCTGATATGATTCTATAAATCTTGAAATGATAGGTTACTTTTCAGGAACTGTCTCTACTTGTAATTGTTTTGTCAGCATAATTTAAATGGGACTATTTTACCTCTTTCCCTGCAGCTTTACAAATGGCTT
>NW_006400477.1:25154-25727 GCF_000299155.1 Elephantulus edwardii | reverse complement strand
ATCTTGCAGTCTTTCCCAGCAGTGAAGAAGAGGTGAGACTTCGGTACAAACTTTAGGAACATCACACTGAAAAAGTAAAACAAGTATTCAAATGTTATCAAAGCTCAGGCTAATAAAAAGGATTTCTAGTATAGCAGCTAGTTTTAGAGTATCAGATTATTTACTTTACAGAACTTCCAATTCATCATTGTTGTTGTTGGGTACTGTCGAGTCAGAACTGACCCATAGCTGCCCCGCTGGTGCGTTTAGAGAGGCAGCTAATCGCATGGGAGACTGCCCAACCTTCTCCCATGGCGTAGCCAGTGGATTTGAACTGCATGCCTTTGGGATTGCAGCATAGCTTTGCCAGTAGGTCACCAGTTATCGTTGTTGTTGTTATGTGCCGACGAGTCACTTGCTACTCATAACAACCCTATGTACAACAGCTCTAAACTCTGCTCTGTCCTGTGCCAATCTCACTGTCTCCAACACACTCATACCGATTGCCCCAGTCACCGAATCAATGCATCTCCCAGAGGGCCTTTTCCTCCTGCACCTGCCCTCCACCCTCCCAAGCATGATGTCTTTCTCCAA
>NW_006400477.1:3942-4703 GCF_000299155.1 Elephantulus edwardii | reverse complement strand
GGCCCCCATGATGAAGGCCCCAAGCGATGCTTCTCTGAGTATTTACTGAGAATAACAAGGAAGGTAAACAAAGTAAAATCATAAGGAAGCACAAAACAAAAATAAAGGATAATGGTGAACTCTTTCACAGAAAAGGACAAGTTCCTCTTTATGCTAATCTCAGCAGGGAGGGATTCAGTTGATACAAACCAAGAAAACTGTTGACTCCTAGGGAACGCCTTAGTGCCACAAGGTGACTTTCAGCTTGCATTAAGCCTCCCACATTTCCTGATATAGCATTGCATTTGAAACTTTTGAGGTTTAACACAGTTCTCCATCCTTGTTCCCAAATACATACACTAAAATTCACTTTTCTCTAAGCATGTTACAACTTACTGCAACTTACACTTGATAGTTCTAATGCGAAACCTATACTTGGACCAGGAGGCAGTCGTCAGAACAGAGCAAGGGAACACTGCATGGTTCAAAAGTGGGATGGGCGTATGCCAGGGATGCATTCCATCTCCATACCTTTTCAACCTATATGCAGAACAGATTATCCGGGAGGCTGGGCTCTAGGAGGAGAAATGTGTGGTCAAGATTGACGGACGATTTATCAACAATCTGCGTTATGCAGATGAAACAACCCTGCTTGCTGAAACTGAAGAAGACCTGAAGCACCTGCTACAGAGGGTCAAGGACTACAGCCTCCAGTATGGATTGAGGCTCAATGTCAAGAAGACAAAAATTCTCACCACTGGACCAATTGGCAGCATCAGGAT
>NW_006400477.1:0-3222 GCF_000299155.1 Elephantulus edwardii | reverse complement strand
TTTAGCTTTTACTAACTTTCATATTCTGGTACAACCAGACATTCTATTTCAAAGCAAAACTACTTTCATTTTAACTCAAACAAAAAATGCACAAAAATTACTACCAGTTATTCTGTCTTTCCCCTTGAAATCCACACCATGTCAAAACTTTCAATTCCATCCTCAAAATGGTATACCACCCCCAAATGCCATAGTTTAAAAACTGCAATTTTTAACTACTGTATAATATTAGTAATAATATTAATACTTTTATCAGACTCTTTAAAACAAAAAAAAATAGCATATAATTCACTTTTTTGTACTGATTTACAAGGCAATCCACACACCTATGTAAGGAATTTGATCCGGGTATCCCGGGAGGCCATACGCTATAGCTCAAAGTCCAATTGTAGGGTCCCCTCTACTGGCCACTCGACATTAAAAGTGGGCCACTCTAGTTCACAAAACTTCCTTAGAGTGAAAGCATCTACTTGGATGCCGTATCTGGCCACCCTGGAAGAGAAATCTGAAAAGTTATTTACCAAACACTCTAAAGGGGATGGTCTTTCCACCCTTGACTGTCTGCTCCCATTTTCCACTAGCACTGTTTGTTCCAGAACTGAGTAGAGAAAGAAAAGAGCCACACAAATCCACAAAAATAGCAAGAGACACTGTTGACAGAAAGACTACGGCAAAATCTGAGTCCGAAGAAGGGCCTCTCCCACCCAGCAGACAAAGGAACACTGTTGACAACAAAGACCATGACAAAAGCTGAGTCCAGACTGACAGACCTGGTTCGAAGGATGGGTTTCTCTCACCTCCCACCCCTCGAACATCTGAGGCATGGGCCTCTCTCCCCTGAGCTTGCATACCAAACCCAGGCTCTCATGTGCCGTTACAGCGGCATCCACCTAAGTGCTCCGAGCTGGTGCAAGCTAGTTCCAGGGCTTGTGGATGGAACCCAGGCTCTTGCATGCCTCACAGTGGCATCCACCCAAGAGTTCTGAGCCAGCGCAAGCCAATTCCAATCTTGCGGGTCAAACCTGGGCTCTTGCGTGCCATCACAGTGGCATCCACCCAAGAGCCCCAGGCCAGCGCAAGCTAGGTCCAGGTGATCCCCCAAATCCTCAGGCACCTGGACCTTGGCAGTCGTCACTGCTGCGGTGTTGGACTGGAAATTATGCAGTGTCCTGCCTTCCATTGTCCGAATCAAAAAATGGGGTACACCAAACAGTACACATTAACCAGTTATCACGACGACTTACCAGGTAGGAAGAATCCTACAGCGACGTCACAGAGATGAAGAATTCCACTTTATGGCAGTTGATTAATCAGGGTGGAATTTACCACAGGTGGGGGTTGTTTGTTTGCTGAAAACCACTCAAGCAGGTGTGGTGGGATTAGCTGCACTTTACCAGAATCTGAGTTTCTAATACCTGGTTCTTACATCTCTGAATCTCAGAATAGGGGTTTCATAAAATCCTGCCTTCCTCCTTTTCTTTTAATTTCTTCTGTTCTCAGGTTTCTTGTGTTAGGTTCTATATCAGGAAGGAGAAATACACAGAAGACTAAAAATTGGTACCGACCCTATATTCAAACTTGAGGCATATTGTTGTTGTTGTTGTGTACTGTCAAGTTGGAAAGAAACCACAACTGACCTTCTGGTGGGTTTTCAGAGGCAGTAAATCTAATGGGAGAAAATCGTTCATCTTTCACTTGCAGAGCAGATGGTGGATTTCAATGGTTTACCTTTGTATTGACAGAGCATTTCCTTACCACTAAGCCACCAGAGCTCTCTAAGTTAAGTGTTATGTAACTATGTCCTTTATTTTTTTTGTTTGTTTGTTTTGTTTTAGGTCCCATAGGATAGACTTAGCACATTGCTCTATATTTTCACGTAAACTATGAATAAAGTTTAAAAACAAACTATGAATCAAGCGTGATCTTCAAACCTAATTCATAGTTTACTCAAAGATGTAGGAGAATAATGATCCTATCTTATGGATCCTGAAAAAAATGGTCATGATCATATGGCACATGATTTAATAATTCATTGCTTAACTATTCATTCTGCAAGACTCTAAGCCCATCAAAGATGTCTGGATCAGCTTTGTGTCACAGATAATTTTCAGAAGCCCAGGCCTATGAGGGACAATGCATTTTTCCTGAATTTTAAAAAAAAAAGGTGAGTGCAAGAGCATGGGATGACAGGACGGCAGCAGCTTTTGCAGATATTTGGGCACGCACAGGTTTTCCTGGATTCTTCTGGGCTATGTCCAGGAAGATCCTAGACCCCACCAGGCTCGGAGGGTGAGAGAGTCACATTATCCTAGATGTGAAAGTGAGAGCCTTAGGCTATGCCTCACACTCCAGAGGGCACCAGCCCAGGATGAAAGGGCTACATCCCTGGGGACATCAGCCCTCAGTTCTGCCAGAATCAGTTCTGACATCCTGTACTGAACCAGGCGATTGCACTGAGAAGGAAGCCATGTGTGGGGAGGGGTGTGGAAGATTGGTGTTGCAAGCAACAACCTGCAGGTGATCTAGTCCTGTAGTCATGTGCTGTTGAGTGGAAATTTACCTACACTTGACCCTCCAGTGGTTTTTACTGTAGGGTTTCTTATATCATTGACAGAACATTCTTTATTGATTTCTACAGGGTTGGAAAAGCCTTAGTAAGGATGAGAACAGAACTTCCAGAAAAAGTGCAACAACAAACTCTAAATTTTAGCAATGGGATTAAGGAAGAGAAGAAGTGGGCCAAACCTGGTAGTCATGGTGATTAAGGGGATACCAACGTCTGGGTCTTCAATGGCTTCTTCTTCCACCCTCAAAGAAGAAAAGTTCTCAGAAACTCCTGCTCCCTTCTGAGGCCATACCAATAAATGGAAATGTTCAGAATGAATGATAGCACACCATGTTTGCAATGCATGGGTGATTTTAACATTCTGGTCGGATGGAGTCCTGGTGCTATGATGTGCAAGATGAGGTAAGAAGATGAGGGAGGGGCCTTGAGGACACAAGGCTTAAAGCAGTTGTCCATTAACTGATGGCAGTTATTTGAATCCACTAACCTCTTTGGCGAAGGATGTTGTAGCCTGCTTGCATAAAATTTAAAGCCTTGGAAATCCTATCAGGTTGTGATGATTAAGAATTGAGTCAACACACCCTCTGCAGCCACGCCTCCACCTACCCCTCCCTTCCCTTAGGCTCTTTCCTCCTCCCCTTTGCCTCCCAGTCTCC
>NW_006400476.1:43119-49764 GCF_000299155.1 Elephantulus edwardii | reverse complement strand
CACTATACAACCTTCATTCTGGACTCTTGTGATAACCATAATACCCTATCATACTTTTAAATTTTTCTCTCCCTTATCTGTTTCAATGCAGTATACATAATTTATCCAGTTTTTCTTAGTCTTACCCCAACCCTGATGTCAGTTCCATTTTACAACAGTGGCACCATGCAGTATTTGTCTTTTTGTAACTGAGATATTTCACCCAGCATAATGTCCTCCAGGGTCACCCATTTTGAAAAATACTGCAAGAGTTCCTGTTTTTCAATGTAGCGTAGTATTCCATTGTGTGAATATACCACAGCTTCTCTATCCATTCGATTGTTGATGGGCACTTGGGTTGTTTCCAACTCCTTGCTATTGTGAACAAAGTGGCAATAACATGGGTGCGCATATATCTGCTTGGATATCGGTTATGGTCTCTTTGGGGTATATTCCCAGTAGTGAAATTGCTGGGTCAAATGGTATCTCTAATGGCACCACACCATTTTCCACAGTGGTTGCACCAGCATGAAGATTTTTAAATGTTCATGTCCATATGCTAACTTTTAAATCACTTAGGCTGTAGTGAAAAAGCACCAAAGAAAAGGAAAGCAAATAGATTTGCTTCTCGGTTGTTATTGCTGTATGTCATTGAGTTGGTACCGACCCATAGCTGACCCTCCAGTGGGTTTTCAGAGGCAGTTAATCACACAGGAGGAGAATGCCCATCCTTCCCCATGGAGCTGCTGGCAGATTTTAAAGTTATGTACCTATGGGACTGCAGCATAGCTTCTTAACCACTAGGCCACTAGAGTTGCTCTGATCTGCTTTGCTTGTAAATCATTCTAAGCCTTGGTTCCTATGTCTGTTAGATGATGATATCACTATTTACCTAACAGATTACTGTGAGAATTCACAAAGAGAAAACAAACAAAGTACTTTGAAATCTATAAAATACTATAAATAAAAAATGTTACATTGTGGAACTTCTAACCATAAAGTCCCTGTCTACAACTTGGTAAGTGTAGCAGTGTCTCTCAGTTTTCCTCTTGTCAAACTCCTCAGACAACACAAAAAAACTTACCTGGCTGTTGACAAGATGGAGAAGGTGCTGAAAGCAGGTGTCCTGTGTCAAACAGGCTTTATGTTCGGGCCTCGTAGACAGCAGGCGGGACAGCTGGATAATGACTAGGGCAGCCTGGTTCTGGTGCAAGCAATGTTTACTAGTTAGTTCTAGCAGCTCCTCTGGCCTGCTGGCCTTTTCAATGAGCTGATCTATCTCCTGACGTTGTGGGTAGGGAGTAAACACTGCTTCTTTCTCCACAAGTGCAGTCAAGGAACCTGGAAGGTGTGAACTGGGTGAGGCAGCTGAGAAAATCACAGTTCTTTGGGACACCCTAGTGAGCCTCAGCTGGCCAGTTAGAAAAACGGCAGGGGCTGCGTGAGCAGCCTCTCTCAGAAGGAATGTCCACTGTTTCACCAGGTGAGCTGCCATGGTGGCCCCAGGTGGCAGGGAGATCAAAACTTCCAATAAAGGCTTCTAAAGTCCTGAAGGAAAAAAGAGAAGGGTAAAGTACAGAGGCAGTTTATGGATATTTCTCCCCTTCGACTATGCACTCATACGTGAGAGTACTTTTTTTACTTATCTCAATATGGTTTTTCAATCAATAGAATACAATTAAATATCAAAACTTGGGAATATCATAGCTTGCGCTAGAGGTTTTCTGTTACAGCTATGCTTCAAAGTAATTTAGTGGGTCAATAATTTAAATTCCAAAGCCCAGGTTGTTAGGAATTACAGCTTGCTTAGCACCACAATCTACACTCTTGGCACCAGCAGTCAGAAAAGGAAAAGACAAATTGCACTAGGAAAATCTGCTGTCAGGGACCTCTCCAGAGTACTGAAAAGCAACAATGTCAGTCTAGAGACTAAAGTGTGCCATGGTCCATGATCCAGGCCATGGTCTTCACAATTACTTGCTTTGCATCAGAGAGCTGGACAATGACTAAGAATGACAGAAGAATTGATGCCTTTGATTTGTGTTGCTGGAGAAGAGTCTTGAACACACCATGGACCACCAAGAAAACAAATAAGTCTGTCCTGGAGAGTGAAACCAAGTTTCTCCTTGGAGGCTAGGATTTTGAAGCTCCATCTTACACAGTTTGGAAACGTGGCCAGGAGGCACTAGTCCTTGGAGAAGTATCCTTCTGATGCTTGGAAGGGTGGAGGGACAGTGTAGGAGAGGAAGACCCCACATGCAAATGGATTGATAGAATAACTGGGGTAATGGGCATAGGTGTGCCGTTAGCGAGACTGGCTTAAGAAAGAGCAGGCTTCAGAGCTGTTGTACATAAAGTTACTAGTTATTCGATGGCACATAACAACAACAACAACAACAACAAAGCTCAATTAAGACTTATCAAAAGGGAATCTGTTCCATTATATCAATTTTGTCTCTCTTATCCATGTTTGTTATTCTTTCTACTACCTTAAATTTCTTTATTTGATATTCCCCCTGAATATATGTTTATGTTAAATCCACACTAAAATAATCTGTAGAATGAATAAATATTTTAAAAACAAACAAACAAGCAAACAAACAAACAAAAGGGAATCTCTGCAGGAAGGGCTCAATAGGTTTTCATTAATTTCAAGGGCAACCAGGTTTAAGAATTACAGGAATAGAGAGAAAAATGGGATGAGTTCTGAAATTAGGCCAATCTTGGAAAACCTGTTGTTGTTAGGCTCATAGCAATCCCATCATGCAAAAGATCTGAACTCTGTTCTATCCCGCACCATCCTCATACTTCCTGACATACAAGAACCCATTGCAGCAGTTACCGTGTCAATCTACCTGGTCAAGGGTCTTCCTCTACTTTGCTGACCCCTCCAGCCTTCCCAGCATCATGTTCCTCTCCAAGGAATAGCCCATCCTAGCAACAAGCCCAAAGCATGTGAGGTAAAACCTCATCATCCTTGTCTCCAAAGAACACTATGGCTGCACTCTTTTCAAGACTTACCTGTTTGTTCTCTTGGCCGTCCATGGAATGTTCAATGGAAAATCTAGAACATGCAATTCATATCCCCAGATCTTCTCTGGATATATTTTAATACCCAAAGGCATAGAAGTAAACTCAAGCTCACTTACAATTAAAAAACAAAACAATAAAATCTAAAAAACTCCTGAACCTGTCCTAGATATGCTACAATACAATCTGAAATTATTTCCCTAGCTATACTTCCTCTTCCATTTAACATTTTCTTCTAAGCATGTCTTAAACATGAATGAAATCAATACATGAAAAAAAGAATACACCAAACCAAAATGAAAAACATTAATGATACTTTTGCAATGGTAGCTACCTGCTGTTTTTTTCCCTTCTCTTCCATCACAGGCCCTGACTAAACAGCACCCAAATGTTATCTCGTCCAAGAATCCTCTGCGTACCTGTATTCATTATATACCTCTATGGTGTTATTTTAAAAGAACATAACTTTCCAGTCATGCCCACTTATGAAAGGAAATGAATAAGATAAGGTAAGTAAAAAAAGTAAGCTAAACTGTCAACCAACTTTACTCTTCTTCCATGTTTTATCTTCTTAGATCTCCGAGAACTTGGTAAAAGGTCAGTGCATTTTTGCCAGCTTGTTTTTTTTAATTATTATTATTATTAATTGTGATTTGAGTGACGACTCTGTGTGGCTGTTAAAACATTTCAAAATCCTCAGTACAACTCTTTACCAAGAAAATGAAGCTCAGTGAAGAGGGAAATTTGCTCAGATATAGTTTTTCTATTATTTACTAAATCCAGGTATGGGGAAAACAATGTTTCCGGGGGGGGGGGGGTAAGACCACCAAAACATGTTGCTCAACAGCAAAAATAAGTTAAAGTGGGGAGGGCATCTTACTTTCATTTTAGCGGTGTGTGCGTGTAGGACAGCTTACTTTCATTTTAGACAGTTTTTCTTATTCACAAAATTCAGTTAAAAAATCTGACAGGCCCAAACTATAGAAAGTATTGACTTTTCTTTCCCACGCCACAAAGTGCACTGCAGCACTGTAACTCTGTCCTTTCAACCAGAAAAGAGTCAACTACTATGTTGTTGTTGTTATGTGCCGTCGAGTCGCTTGCGACTCATAGCGACCCTATCTATGTACAACAGCCCTAAACTCTGCTCTGTCCTGTGCCAATCGCACTGTCTCCGATACACCCATCCCGATTACCCCAATCACTGAATCAATCCTCCTCATAGAGGGCCTCCCCCTCCTGCGCTGTAGTCAATTAAAAAGAAGCCCTTCCTTCATCTGAATTGCAAGGTCTCTGATACAAACAGGCAAAGAGTCAAATTTTTAGCAGTTATTTTTCAGTACTAACCCAGTATGTAACTCAGTAAGTCAGCATGGGAACTACTATTCTTTCAGATATAAGGGGGAAAAAATTCGGTATTTTGGGAAATCTCCAATCCTTGAATAGTCTTTCATTTCTTTTCTGTAACGCTACTCAAAAGCGCCACCAATTTGCAAACAAGCTCCATGCCCTCACAAAGACTTCCGAACATTACAATTCCACCACCAAGCAGGGACTATGCCCGCAGTTTACTGTGGAAACAGAGGTCCTGAAGGATTAGGAAAATCCCCAACGACAGAGTTTGGCTCTTTAATGCATCAGAACAACGACCTTTAGGCAAAACAATTCAACTTAAGTGGGAACCACTGCCACACCAAAACGGACAGAGCAGACAGACGCATGTGCATTTGTGTAACTCCCAGTACCAGGGTGAGCCGCAGGGACCAGGTCCGAATCCCCAACCGCAGCCCGCCTCCCCCTTCTCGCCCTTGGTCCTCAGCATTTCTTCTGCGTCGGAAATGCGTGCTTCCCAGGCCCAGTGCCATCCCTGTTGGCCCCACCATAAAAACTACAACTTCAACGAACACCTCAACTTACCTCCATCAGCCCGACCTGCGTCCTCAGTCTCTGAGGGGAGGTGCATTTGTTCCGTCACTAAAAGCGACGACCGGAAGTAAGGCTTGAAGAGTGTTGCCTGGCCGGAAGCTGTATAAGCTGCACATTTTTCTATCTTGTCATTTTCTGTGTTTGTTGGAGGATGAAACCTAGATGTAATGAGAAACGGATTATGGGGAATTTAGTAAAAATGAGAGAAATAATAAAGAAACTAGAGAGGAAGGCTAAGATAAGAAATGAGCGCATTCCATTTAGTATCCTAAGAGTTATCGAATCTTGGAGACCATCTGCTGGGGTAAGGTGCTTCCCGTGCACCTTAAATTTTTATCTTTTGAGGCTGCTCTTTACCTTGCCCTATCCCTTGATGCACACAGTGTAATATTTTGTCTTTTTAAACTGCTTTCTAAAACTTTCTGTTCATCTCTTTTGAACTTAAGCATTCTCTTTTGTTTTGGCCTCTTTACATTTTAGGGCACTTTTAAGGTCTTTTCAAATCAATGCAGGTCTTTTCGTTCTCTCCTGCTTTTGTAATGACCGTTTGTCTTCTTCATGATCTTCTTTTGTGTTCAAGGCATCAATTCTAGAGACGGTTTTTTAAATACAGATGGGATACACTCGAGATCATAGTTTGGTTCTTGTAGACTTCCACCCTCCTCTTGTGGACTTACATTTTCTTAAATGTCATTTGAACTTGCACACGAGTAATTGAGAGTCTGTTCGGCAGTCAGCCTCTGGGCTTGGTTTTGACTCCTTTGAACTCCCCATGAACTCTTTCCACAGATATAGTCAATCTGATTCCTTTGTGGTCCATCAGGTGAGGTCGATGTGTATGTATTGCTGTTTATGATTTATTTTTTTTTAAAAAAATAGTATTTTCAACGAATAAATCATTGATTATAAAAGATGTGCTCATTTGATTTCCAGCCTCATTTCTGTCACAAAGTCGGTATTTTCCAACTTCCAGTCTGTCTAAATTTGCATTCCAGTTTTTATTAATGCATCTTGATTGCATGTTGGATCAATTTCAGATTGCAAAATTTTGTAGAAGTCCTCAATTTATTAATCTTTGACCTTAGTAGTTGGTGCTTATATTTGAATAAATATCTTTTAACAAGACTTCCTTGTATATATATGGATAACATCCTATCACTCACAAAATTGTGTTTCAGGATAGATCTTGAAAAGTTTTTTTACTGTGAATGCAACACTAAGCCTACTTACTTTTTCGATCTTGGCAAAATAGGTCTTGATTGTCTGGTTGAATGTGGCTAATATTACTTGGAGTTACGGAATGAAGAATATCATTGCTGATGTCAAGTGGATCTTGGCTAAAAGAAAATACCAGAAAGATGTTTATCTGTGTTTTATTGAATATGCAAAAACATTTGAATGTGTGGATCATAACAAATTATGGCTAACATTGGGAAGAATGGGGGGGAACGCCGGGGGAACGCACGCCGCCGCCCGCCAGCCGGGGGAACGCACGCCGCCGCCCGCCAGACCGGGGAACGCACGCCGCCGCCCGCCAGACCGGGGAAACGCCACCACCAGACCGGGAACACTGCTGCCAGCCGGGGGAACGCACCCCGTCGCCGGTGGGAACGCACGCCGCCCGCCAGACCGGGGAACGCCGCGAGAGGGACCCGGAAGAGACCCGGGAAGAGCAGCAGCCAGCCACCTGCCGCGGAACTCCAGAGGAGC
>NW_006400476.1:33545-39154 GCF_000299155.1 Elephantulus edwardii | reverse complement strand
CTTAATGGAGAGAGGTTAAAGGCATTCCCTTTAAGAACAGGAACTAGGCAAGGATGCCCACTATCACCTCTTTTATTCAATATTGTTTTGGGAAGAATGGGACTCTCAGAACACTAATTGTGTTCATGCAAAACCTATAGATAGGCCTCTCTCTCTGTATCTTCTATCAAGGAGGGAGGTCCGTCCATATGGGGCTGTAACTTTCTAATAAGTCTATCATTACTATGTTCTTAGTTTTCTCCCAACCTCCATGTCTGTCCTGTTTTATAATAGTAGTGTTGTGCAGTATTTGTCCTTTTGTGACTGAGATATTTCATTCAGCATAATATCTTCCAGGGTTACACATTTTGTATAATATTTTATGATTTCCTTGTTTTTCAGTGCTACATAGTATTCCTCACAGGCAACTCGACGGCACATAGCAACAACACAACAACAACAACATAGTATTCCATTGTGTGAATATACCATAGTTTTTTCTTATCTATTTGTTGATGGGCACATGACTTCCATCTCTTTGCTATTGTGAATATTGTAGCAATAAACATTGATGTGCATATATCCATTTGGGTGGCAGCTCTGATTTCTTTAGGGCATATTCCTAGTAGTGGAATTGCTGGGTCAAATGGGATTTCTATTTCCAGCTTTTTGAGAAAGTGCCATATTGCCTTCCATAGTTGCTGCACCATTTCACAGTTCTACCAGCAGTGAATAAGGGTTCCAATCTCTCCACAACCTCACCTACATTTGCTGTTTGTTACTCTGCGAAATTTTGCTCTTCTTCCTGGGGTGAGATGATACCTTATAGTTGCTTTTATTTGCATCATATAAGTATATGTATATATATATAAGCTGTTGTCCAAACGGAACAAAGTTCAAAATGTGGTTCAAAATTAGGACAGATATGTATCAGAGTTCTATCCTTTCTCCATACCTATTCAGTATGTATGCTGAGCAAATCATTCAAGAAACTGGACTATTAAGAATGTGACATCAGGCTTGGAGGAAGATGCAAATCACCTTGCTTTATGCAAATGGCACAATCTTGTTTGCAGAGAGTGACGAAGACTTGAAACATTTGCTGCAGAAGATAAAAGACTACAGCCTTCAATATAGGTTACATCTCAATATCAGTGAGGGAGGAAGAGCCTTAATAAGGTTTGAGTATGTCAGAGATGATGAGGATGACATAAGATAGGGCAGGGTTCATGTGAGTTATTCATGTGGTGGCTATGAATTGTACTCAACTCGACAGCATTTAACAACAACAGGTCAACATCAAGAAGACAAAAAATCCCCATCACTGGAGCAATAGGCAACATTATGATAGAGAAAAGATGGAAGTTGTAAATTATTTAATTTGGCTTGGTCTACAATCAACAAACGCGGTAACAACAATCAAGAAATCAAAGGTTATGTTGCACTGGGGATATCTGTCAAAGACCTCTCCAAAACTTCTAAAGAGTGAGGATGTCTATTTAAAGCTTAAAAATGCACCTGGTCCAAGCAATGATCTTTTCAATTGCTTCCCATGCAACTGAAAGTTGGACGATGACTAAAAATGACAGAAGCCAAATTGATGCCTTTGAATTATGGTTTTGAAGAAGAGTACTGAATATACCATGAACTGCTAAAAGAACAAACAAATCTGTCTTGTTTGCATTTAAGAGTGCTCCTTAGAGGCAAGGATGGCGCCTCACTTCATTTTACATTCTTGAGTACATTTTTCAGAAGGAACCAGTTCTTGGAGAGAGACATAATGCTAGGAACGGGTTTGTTGTTGTTACAGTTAGGTGCCGTCGAGGTGAGTATGACTCATAGCAAACCTGTGAACAGCCAACCTGAACCTCGCCCTATTCTGTGCCTTTGTCATAATCCCTGATACACTAGAGCCCATTGCTGAAGTCACCATGTCAGTCCATCTTTATTGGGATGAGGGGGTGGTGACTTCTTTTTCTTTGCTGACCTTCCACTTTTCCAAGCATGACATCCATTTCCAAGGAAAAGCCCCACCTAGCTACATATCCAAAGTATGAAAGACAGAGTCTCACCATCTTTTCCTCCAAGGAGCACTCTGGTTGCACCCTTTCCAAGTCTCATGTTTGTTCTTTTGACAGTCCATGGGATAGTCAGTATTCTTCTCTAGCACCACAGCTCAAAGACATTAATTCTTCTGTCATCATTATTCATTATCCAGCTCTCTGATGCATGGCATGTAATTAAAAAGACTATAGCCTGACTCAGGGGCACCTTAGTCTTCAAACTGACATCATTGCTCTTTATGCTTTTGGAGAAGTCCCTGACAGTGGACTTGCCCAGTGTGATACAGCTTCTGATTTCCTGATTGCTGGTACCAGGGGTGTTGACTGTTGATCTAAGCAAGATGAAGTCATTGACAGCTTCAATAATTTCTCCATCTATATAATGAATTAAACAGTAGTGAGATTGATTATGTTTGCAGAAAGAATTGTTGGCAAAGTGCAACCTCTGCAGTCAAAACGAAGACCAAATGGAGATTGTGGAAAAAACCATAAATTACCCATGTACAGTTTAAATTGACGCTGACGAAAAAGAAAACTAAAATACGGAAACCAAAATATGACCTTGAGTCTATCCTAGTTGAATTTAAGAATCATCTCAAGAATAGGTTTGAGGCATTGAGAAACTAACTAAGAGGAGAGGAAGTGATGGAGGACATCAAAGATATCAGAGGAAAAAAAGGTCATTACAAAGAAGGAGGAGAAAGAAACACCGGAATGGATGTCAGAAGAGACCATGAAAATTGCATTAGAGCATTTTGGAACCGTGCCAAAGTGACAGAGCTAAACAGAAGATTTCAAAGGGCAGCTTGAGAAGAAAAAGCAAATTATAAGTGCAAAGAGCTGCAGTCAGAGACTAAAAGGAGATTTTTCTTAAGCTGAAAGAATTGAAAAAACAAATTGAATCCTTGAATTGCAGTACTGGGAGATGCTTTGGGAACAATCTTGAGTGACCCATGAAGCATCAAAAGAAGATGCAAAGAATATACAATACATTGTGCTGGGGAAAAACAATTAGTTGACATTGAAAAGTTATAGGAAGTATCATATGAACAAGAGCCAATGGTAATGAAGTTCAAGGTGCAGTGAATGCATTAGCAAAAAATAAGACCCCAGGAATAGATAAAATACCAACTGACATGTTTTGTCTAACAGATGTAGCCCTGGATGTGCTCACCAGTTCATTCCAGCAATTTGGAGGATAGCTACCTGGCCGACTGACGGGAAGAGGACCATATTTGCCCCTATTCCCAGGAAAGGTGATCCAACAGCATGTAAAATTATCAAGACATTTAATCATGTTTGCATGAGATATTAATTAATGATTCTGAAGCTTCGTCTGACATACTTTGGGCATGTTGCAAGGAGGGACTGGTCCTTGGAGATGGACATCATGTTTGGGAGAGTGGAGGGACGGCCAGGAGAGGAAGACCCTCGATGAGATGGCTCGATACTGTGAATGGAGTGGTGGGAATGAATGTGTTTGAGACAGCGAGGTTGGCACAGGATAGAACGGAGTTTAGGGCTCTTGTACATAGGGTCACTATGAGTCGCAAACGACTCGATGGCACATAACAACAACAACAACAACAACAACGATTAATGGTTTAATAATTTCCACATTCTATTGGATCACCTTTCTTAGGATTGGGGCAAATACGATCTCTTCAAGTCAGTCTGGTTCCAGCAGCCAGGAATTAAAAAGACGGATTGCTCTGGGAAAGTCTGCTGTCAGAGACCTTTCAAAAGTACTGATGAGCAACGATGTCAGTCTGGAGACTAAGGTGCTCCTGATACAGGCTATACTATGCATCAGAAAGCTGGCAATGACTAGGCATGATAGAAGGAGAACTGATGCCTTTGAGCTGTGGTGCTGGAGAAGAGTATTGAATATACCATAGATTGCTAGGAGAACAAACAAGTTCATCCTGGAGAGGATGAAGCCAGGCTTCTCCTTGGAGGCAAAGATTCTGAGGCTTCGTCTGACATATTTTGGACATGTTGCAAGGTGGGATCAGTCTTTGGACAGGGATGTCATGCTTGAGAGGGTGGAGGGACAGTGCAGGAGAAGAAGACCCTTGATGAGATGGATTGATTCAGTGACTGGGGTAATGGGGATATGTATGTTGGAGACAATAGGTTGGGACGAGATAGAGCAGGGTTTAGGGCTGTTGTACATAGGGTCACTATGAGTCACAGGCAATTCGACGGTACATAACAACAACAAACAAAATATTGTTGAAGATCATTAAAAATGGCTGGAACAGTGCACGGACAGGGAACTACCAGAATTTCAAGCTGAGTTTAGAAAAGGCCATGGCACCAGGAATATCATTGCCAGATGGATTCTGGCTGAGAGCAGGGAATACCAGAAGAACGTCTATTTGTGTTTTATTGGTTATGCAAAGGAAAGGTGTAGGGTCAGAGAAATAATATGGATTGTCACAGTGACTCCCATATGGGCTTGAACATATCAGGGGTCATGAGGTTGGTGCGGGTTAGGACAAGATGGAGATAGAATGATTGCATTTGCACAATCAATGACTTATTAATTGCAAATACGTTTTGAAATAAACATAAATGCAGGTTAAACACATGGATTTCACCTGATGGTATGCATAGGAATCAGATTGATTACATCTGTGGAAAGAACCTCTGGAGAAGCTCAATATCAGCTGTGAAAACTAGGCTAAGTGCTGATTGTGGAATAGACCACCAACTACTCATATGCAAGATCAAGCTGAAGCTAAGAAAAATGAAATTGAATCCACGGGAACCAAAGATGACCTTGAGTCTATCCCACCTGAATTTCAGAACCATCTCAGGAACAGGTTTAAGGCCTTGAACACCAATGAGCAAAGACCAGATGAGTTGTACGAAGATATCAAGAGCATCATCCAGTAAGAGAGCAAAAGATCATTACAAAGACAAAGGAGGAAGAAAATAGCAAACTCGATGTCAGAAGAGACTCTGAATATTTCACTGGAGTGCTGAGAAGCCAAAGCAGAAGGAAGAATTCAAGATACTAAAGAGCTGAACAGAAGATATAAAAAAGGCAGCATGGGAAGACAAAGTAAAATATTACAATGAAATGTGCAAGGAGCTGGAGCCAGAAAATCAAAAGGACTGAACTCACCCAGCATTTCTTAAGCTCAAGGAACTGAAGAACAAATTCACATTTCAAGTTGCTATAATTAAGGATGCTTTAGACACAATGTTAAATAATCCAGGAAGTATTAAAAAAAGAGGGAAAGAATATAGAGAGTAACGGTATTAAAATGAATTGGCGGTCACAGAAGAATTTAATGAAACAACATATGAGCAAGAGACTATGGTGATGAAGGAAGAAGTTCAAGGTGCTTAGAAGGAATTAGCAAAAATAAAGCCCCAGGAATAGATGGTATACCAGTTGATATATTTCAACTAACAGATGCTGCCCTGGACGTGCTCACCAAGTTGTGCCAAGAAATCTGGAGAACAACTACTTGGCCAACTGACTCGAAAAGATCTATATTTGTTCCCATTACAATGAGAGGTGACCCAACAGAGTGTGGAAATTATAGAACAATA
>NW_006400476.1:27868-29419 GCF_000299155.1 Elephantulus edwardii | reverse complement strand
TATTGGCACATAACAACAACAACATTTTTCCTCTATTTTTTTTTAGGTATTTTACAAGAAGATTTATCATAGTTGAGTTTTGTGCACTAATGTTTTTTGCTGTATTCTTTCCAGTTTTCAAAAGATGGAAACAATTCAGTTGTCCATTAATGAATGGATAAATACAATATGCATGCATACAATAATATATTTGTCATAAAGATAAATTAAATATACGTTTTATATTTGTTTGATTATATATTAAGGATTAAGAGAACAAGGAAGAATGAATCCTGAAGAAAAGGAATTGTGCTCATCTTGATGACTACAAGGTTATAATTTAAACAAAAGAGGGGGAAATGCGGGAAGCTGAATATTATATTTAATATTCTAATAGTAAACCAAATGATATATCAGGAAATGAGGGAGGCTTAATACAAGCTGAAGGTCACCTTGTGGCACTAAGGCTTCCCTAAAAATCAACATTGTTCTTAGTTTGCATTAACTGAATCCCTCCCTCCTGAGATAAGCAAAAAGAGGAACATGGCCTTACCTGCAAAAGACTTCACCATTATCCTTGTTTTTGTTTTGTACTTCCTTATGATTTTACATTGTTTACCTTCCTGATGATTCTCAATAAATACTCAGAGAAGCATGGCTTCAGACCTTCAGTCCTGAGGACTGCTGGCCTCCTGTTTTTCATACTCTCTATTCTGTATAATTCCTGGTAGTCTGTCTCATTATTAATAATTCTAAAAATACTCTCCTTCTGCAACATATCACTGTTGTAGGACGGGACTGACAGGGTTGGACTGAGACTGAGAAAGAAGGAATAAATTGTGTATACTGCATGGAAACAGGTGAGAGAGAGAACTGCTTAAAAGCAGTATGTGATTGGGTATTATGGTCATGACAAGGGTCTAGAATGAAGGCTGCATAGAGGAGTGGACTTGTATGTGTCTATGTGTGTGTGTGTGTGGGGCTGTTGTATATGCATGAAAGAAATTTTCTTTTCTTTTTCAAAGAGAAGAGCAGGGGAGGGGTGAGCAGGGAGAAAAATACAACAGTGAATGAATGGCAATCCAAAGTCTCTGTAAATGTTCATTAAAATTAATAATAAAAAAAGAATTACACAAATCAAACAAAATGAGCAAAAAGCAGCCAAATATCTTTACAATTAGCAGGGTGAGAACCCAAAGAGTCAATGCTTTCAGTACATGCACAATCTACAGGAATTTTGTATGGTGAAATATACTTGAAAAGAGCAATTTTACAAGATCTCTTTGATTCTCTAAGTTTTAGTCTACCAAGATTTACTGGTAAATTAATTAATATTTTTTTTAAAACAAAGTTAAAATCCCAGAACAAAAACTCCAGAATGTCTCTGAGATAGGTTTTAGTTCTTTGTCAAATATAAATTGATATATGAGTCTATTTCTGGGTTCTCAATTCTGTTCCATTGGTCTATGTACCTGTCATTTTACCAGTACTGTTTTGCTGACTACATCTGTGTAATAGCTTTTGAGGTTAGGGAGTGCTATGCCTTCCACATTATTTTTCTTTTTTTTTTTT
>NW_006400476.1:5870-27393 GCF_000299155.1 Elephantulus edwardii | reverse complement strand
GTATTCCATTGTGTGAATATACCACAGCTTCTCTATCCATTCGTTTGTTGATGGGCACTTAGGTTGTTTCCAACTCCTTGCTATTGTGAACAAAGCCGCAATAAACATGGGTGTGCATCTATCTGCCTGGATGTCATTTATGGTCTCTTTGGGGTATATTTCCAGTAGTGGAATTGCTGGGTCAAATGGTATCTCCATTTGCAACTTTTTGAGAAAGCGCCATACCGCCTTCCACAGTGGTTGCACCATTTTATACTCCCACCAACAGTGACTAAGGGTTCCAGTTTCTCCCCAACCTCGCCAGCATTTGTTGCTTGCTGTTCTATGCAACTTTGCAATTCTGACTGGGGTGAGATGATATCTCATAGTTGTTTTCATTTGCATCTCTCTTAGAGCTAGGGATTTCGAACATTTCTTTATGTGCTTGTTAGCCACCTGAATGTCGTCTTTGGTGAAGTGTCTGTTCATATCCTGTGCCCATTTTTCTATTGGATTATTTACCTTTATCTGGTTGTTGTATTATTTTTGTTTTTCAGAAGTGCTTTGCTTTTTCAGGGTCTCTTTTCTCTCCAAATAAATGTTTATGTTGGAGAGGATGTAGAGAGGTGGAAACTCTCATATACTGTTTGTGGGATTGTAAAATGATGCAACCACTCTGGAAGACAGTTTATGGATTCCTCAAAAGGTTGAATATAGAAACTCCACATGACCCAGCTATTCCACTACTAGGAATATACCCATAGGAAATTAGAACTGAGACACAAACAGAAATTTGTATACCAATGTTCATAGCAATGCTATTCACCATTGCAAGAAGATGCAAACAGCCCAAATGCCCAATCATAACCAAATGGTTACACTACACAACACTTAGGAGTAATGAGTTTGAAAAATATTGGTTAACTTTAGAGAGGCTGGAGAGCTTTACAGTAGCTGCATGAAGACAAATGCTAGATAAGACTATTACTGTAAAAATAGGATAAGTAGTAATACATGTGTGAAACTCAAGGCAGAGAGCAAGGAGCCAGGGGGTGTAACCACCGGCTGCACAATTTGGTGGGTGGAAGGTGAGAAGCAAATGGGAAAGATCAGGTGAAAAGCCAGGATGATGATGGGCAAGGTTCAATGGTGATTAACTTTATAAAACATAGTACATGAGAATGATTGTATGCAACACAACGTGAATGAAGAGTAGTGTGAAACAAAGTATATATAAACTTTGTAAGCAAATCCATAAAAAGGGGGAGGAAAGACTGGTATTTCACAGAAGAAGGAAAAAAGAATGTCTCAGAGAAATATAAAACTAAGTTGTTGTTGTTGTTGTTGTTGTTGAGGTGCCAATTGAATCGATTATGACTCATAGCGACCCTATGAACAAAAGATCTGAACTTAGTCCTGTCCTACACCATCCTCACATTTCCTGACATAAAAGAACCCATTTAGCAGTCACCTTGTCAGTCCACCTGATTGTGAGTCTTCCTCTCCTTCGCCGACCCTCCACTCTTCCCAACATCATGTCCTTCTCGAAGTAATAGCACCTCCTAGCAATATGTCCAAAATATGTGAAGTGAAGCCTCATCATTCTTGCCTCCAAAGAGCACTCCAGCTGCATCCTCTCCAGGACATATCTGTTCATTTTCTTGGCCATCCATAGAATGTTCATCTCTCTTCTCCAACACAACAGCTCAAAGGCATATTTTTTTTTGGTCGTCCTTATTCACTGTCCAGGACTTGGATGCATAGCTAGTAATCAGAAAGACCATGGCCTAAATAGAAACACCTTAGTCCTCAAACTGACATCACTACTCCTTAATAATAATAATAATAACTGAACATTTTCACAGTGCAATGCATCTCCTTATTTCCTGACTGCTCTTACCAAGTGTGTTAATTGTGGATACAAGCAAAATGAAGCTGCTGACAGTCTCAATTGCCTCTCCATCCATCATGACACTGCATATTGGTCCAGTGGTAAGAATCTTTGTCTTTTTGACAGTGAGATGCAATCCATACTGAAGACTACATTCCTTGGTGTTCTACACAATAAATACTTAAAGTCCTCTTCACTTTCAGCAAGTAAGGTGTGTCATCTACATAACGCAAGTTATTGATGAGTTGCCCTCCAATACCGATGCCACATTCCTCTTCATAGAGTCCAGCTTCTCAGATAATTTGCTCAGCATATAGATTGAACAGGTATGGCGATAAAATACTTACCTGATGCACTCCCTTCTCGATTCCAAACCATGCAGTGCTCCCCTGTTCCTTTCACACAACAGCCTCCTGCTCCAAGTATAGGTTCCACATGAGAACAATCAAGTGCTCTGTAACTCCCTTTCTTCTCAATGTCAGCCACAACTTGTCATGATCCATACAAACACTTTTGCATAGTCAATAAAGCACAAACAGATATTCTTCTGGTATTTCTTACTTTCAGCCAGCATCCATCTGACATCAGCAATGAAATCCCTGGTACTATGGCCTCTTCAGAATACTGCTTGAACTTCTGACAATTCCCTATCTATGTATGGTTCCAGTTGGTTTTGAGTGATCTTCAGCAATAATTTTCTTGCATGTAATATCAGTGATATTGTTCAATAGTTTTCACATTCATTTGGATTACCCTTCTTGGGAACAGGAACAAATATGGGCCTCTTCCAATCCATTGGCCAGCCAGCCATCCTTCAAAGTTCCTGCATAAACTGATGAGTTTATCCAAGGCTGCATCTGTTAATTGAAACAAGTCAATTGGTATCGCATCAATCCGTGGGGCCTTATTTTTTGTCAGTTTATCCAATGCAGCTTCTACTTCCTCTTTCATTACTGTTAGCTCCAGTTCATATTGTACTTCCTGAAATTTTTCAGTGTCAAAAATTCTGTTTGGTACAGGGACTCTGTATATTCCCTCCATCTTCTTTTGATGCTTTCTGGGTCATTCAATATATTGCCCATAGCAATAATCTTTCAACATTGCAGCATGAGGCTTAAATTTGTTTTTCAGTTGTTTCAGCTTGGGAAATGCAGAGCAAGTTCTTCCCTTTTTATTCTCCAATTCCAGCTCTCTGCACATTCCATTATAATATTTTGCTTTGTCCTCCAAGCTATCCTTTAAAATCATCTGTTCAACTCTTTCACTTTGGCATATTTTCCTTTAGATTTGGCGTCTTGATGTTCCAGTGCAATCTTTAGAGTCTCTTCTGACATCCATTTCAAGTTTTTATTTCTCTTCTGTTTTGGTAATGACCTTTTGCTTTCTTCATGGATGATATCCCTTTTTTGTACATCTTTTATTTTATTTTTTTCCTTTTTATTCTACTGATTTATTTACAAAGTTTAGATACATTGTTTTAACAAAACATCCTTCCCATTTCCTTCACCTCGCCCACCCATTGAATTGTGCAACCCTATGATTAGCACCCCCCTGCCCCTGCCATCCTCACCCCTCCTCTATTTTCAACAGTCGGCTTCGGCAAAGGTGTGCTTTCTGGTTTCAGGATGAGACTAGGTTATGGCTTTGCTTGCAACAGGGCATGAGCTGTTTGGATTTGGCCTCATATTTAAAAAGGCTTTTAGCTGCCAATCTGGATCTATTTCTAGGCTGGGAGGATAAGCGAAACAGATTCTGCAAAGGTGTATTTTCCGGTTTGAGGTAGAGACTAGGGTATGGCTTTGCTCGCAGTAGGGTGTGAGGTGATTTCATTTGGCCTTGTATTAAAAAAGGCTTTACGGCCCTCGGCCCACAGCCCTCAAGCCTGTTTTTGTGAATCTCCCTAATTAAACCGGCTTGGAAGCAGGAGGAGTATCCACTTCCAAAAAAGAATATTTTGCCAAATGAAACTCTGTAAGCTTGAAGAAAAGATGAAAGTTTTGTGTTCAAGACTTTCATTCATAGGGTTGTTACAGGTCATCTATGACTCTATGGCACTTAACAACAACAAAACCCACTTTGGATCCTCATACTCATTCTACAGTATTGGTTTTATGCAATATTTATCCTTTTATGCAATATTTGTGGGACAGAGTTAGTTCACACAATGTAATGCCCTCCTGTCCCTCTCACGTTAAGTAGTGATTTGCAGAATTATTGTCTGACTCTGAGAAGAATGGGAATCCCAGAACACTTACTCGTTCTAATGCGGAACCTCTACTTGGACCAGGAGGCAGTCGTCAGAACAGAGCAAGGAAACACTACGTGGTTCAAAACTGGGAAGGACGTATGCCAGGGATGCATCCTATCTCCATACCTTTTCAACCTATATGCAGAACAGATTATCCGGGAGGCTGGGCTCTATGAGGAGAAGTGTGGGGTCAAGATTGGTGGACGATTTATCAACAGTCTGCATTATGCGGATGACACAACCCTGCTAGCTGAAACTGAAGAGGACCTGAAGCGCCTGCTGCAGAGCGTCAAGGACTGCAGACTACAATATGGATTGAGGCTCAATGTCAAGAAGACAAAGATTCTCACCACTGGACCAATTGGCAGCATCAGGATGGATGGTGAAGAGATTGAGATTGTACACAGCTTTAGTTTGCTTGGCTCCATATTCAACAGTCTTGGCACCAGCAGCCAGGAAATTAAAAGGCGCATTGCCATGGGAAAGTCTGCTGTTAGGGACCTCTCCAAAGTGCTGAAGAGCAATGGTGTCTCTTTGGAGACTAAGGTGCGTCTGATACAGGCCATGGTCTTCGCAATCACCTGTTACGCATCAGAGAGTTGGACAATGACCAAGGAGGATAGAAGGAGAATTGATGCCTTTGAGCTGTTGTGCTGGAGACGAGTATTGAGAATACCATGGACTGCTAGGAAAACAAACAGATTTGTCCTGGAAAGGGTTAAACCGGGTGGCTCCTTGGAGGCACGGATTCTGAGACTCTGTCTAGCATACTTTGGACATGTTGTGAGGAGAGACCGGTCCTTGGAGAGGGACATCATACTTGGGAGGGTGGAGGGACAGCGCGGGAGAGGAAGGCCCTCTATGAGGTGGCTTGATTCAGTGATTGGGATTATTGGGATGGGAGTGTCGGAGACAGTGCGATTGGCACAGGACAGAGCGGAGTTTAGGGCTGTTGTACATAGGGTCGCTATGACTCGCAGGCAACTTGACAGCACATAACAACAACAACATTGTGATGGAAAAGTCTGCTGTTAGGAACCTCTCCAGGGTACTGAAGAACAATGATGTCACTCTGGAAACTAAGGTGTGCCTGGTATAAGCCATGGTCTTTGCAATCGCTTGCTATGCATCAGAGAGAGAGAGTTGGACAATCACTAAGTGTGACAGAAGGAAAATTGATGCCTTTGGGCTGTGGTGCTGGAGAAGAGCATTGAATGTACCACAGACTGCTAAGAAAATGAATAAATTCATCTTGGAGAGGGTGAAGCCGGGGTGTTCCCTGTAGTCAAGGATTCTGAAGCTTCAACTGACATACTTTGGACATGTTGCAAGGAGGGCCCAGTTTTTGGAGAGGGATGTCATTTTTGGGAGGGTGGAGGGGAGGGACCGCACAGGAAGGGAAGACCCTCTATGAGGTCGATTGATTCAGTGACTGGAGTAACCGGGGTAGGTGTGTCGGAGACAGTGCGATTGGCACAGGACAGAGCAAAGTTTAGGGCTGTTGTACATAGTGTTGCTTATGAATAGCTGGGGACTTATTGGCACATAACAACAACAACAACAACAACAACAACAACATTTTTTCCCGTATTTTTTTTAGGGTATTTTACAAGAAGATTTATCATAGTTGAGTTTTGTACACTATTGTTTTTTGCTGTATTCTTTCCAGTTTTCAAAAGATGGAAATAATTCAGTTGTCCATTAATGAATGGATAAATACAATATGCATGCATACACTAATATATTGTCATAAATAGAAATTAAATATACACTATACGCACCAACAAGAGCCAAAATTGGGAAATAGATAATTCTACAAATTTTTGCAATCAGACATCAATCATAGATGCAGTCAAGATGCTTTAAGAATAATGGATGACTAAAATGGAAAAGTTGGGAACAGGGAAGAAGGGTCAGTAGTTGGAAAACATGGACTAGGTGACAGAAATGAGGCTGGAGATAAAATGACAGCATTATGTACAATCAATGATTTATTCATTGCAAAAGGACCATAAATGCAGAATATACACATGAATTGCACCTGATAGTATTCCTAGTAATCAGTAATTACATCTGTTGAAGGAATTGCTGGTGAAGCTCTATATCAGCTGTGGAATCTAGGCCAGATGTTGACATAGATCATCAATGACTCATACGGAAGTTCAAACTAAAGCAAATGAAGATTAAATCAAATCCACAGAAACCAAAATTTTACCTTACGTCTATTCTACCTAATTCTGCAAGTCTGGGGCTATTTCCAGGCTGGAAAGATTAGCAGTATGGCCAGATTCTGCAAGGTGTGTTTTCTGTTTTAGGGTTGAGACTAGGGTGTGGCTCTGGCTCACAATCTGGTGCGAGTTGATTGAATTTGGCCTTGCCTTTAAAAAGGCTTTTGGCTGCCAGTCTGGGGCAATTTCCAAGATAGAAAGATGAGTGGAACAGCCAGATTCTTCAAAAGTGTGTTTTCTGGTTTGGGATTGAGACTAGGGTGTGGCTCTGGCCCACCCAGGATTGGAGGAATACTATGTAATGCAGATGACACAACTTTACTCTCTGAAACTGAGGAGGGACCTGTAGTGCTTGCAGCAGAAGGCCAAGGACTGTAGTCTTCAATATGGATTGAAGGTAAATATCAGGAAGACAAGGATTCTCCCACTGGACCAATTATCAGCACCATGATAGGTGGAGAAGAAATTGAGGTTTTTGACAATTTCAGCTTTCTCATCTTTGCAATAAACACTAATGGCACCAGCAGTCAGGAAATCAAAAGACAAATTGCACTTGGAAAATCTGCTGTCAGAGACCTCTTCAGAGTACTGAGAAGAAACAATGTCAGTCTAGAGACTAAGTTGTGCCTGATCCAGATCATGGTCTTCAGAATTACTTGCTACATGTTAGAGAGCTTGATGACAAAAGAAGAATTAATGCCTTTGAGTTGTAGTGCTGGAGAAGAGTCTTGAACATATCGTGGACTACCAAGAAAACAAGTCTGTCTTGGAAAGGGTGAAACCAAGTCTCCTTGGAAGTTAGGATTTTGAAGCTTTGTCTCACATATTTTGGACATGTGGCCAGGAGGGACCTTGGAGAGGAACATCATACTTGGAAGGTTTGAGGTACAGTGAAAGAGAAGAAGATCCTAGATAAGATGGATGAGGCTAATGGGGGTAGTTATGTCAGAGACAATAAGGCTGGATCAAGATATAGCAGGGTTCAGAGCTGTTCTAGATAGGATCACTATGAGCCACAAGTCACTCAATGGGACATAACAAGTGTGTGTGTGTGTGTGTGTGTGTGTGTGTGTGTGTTTGCATTTTATATATATAAAACAGGTTTTTTTCTCTCTCCCTTGAATGGCCATCTTATATCTGTCTGTGCCTATATAGTTCTGATATACTTCAGATACTGTTGCAGAGAATACAGCACATTTTCTTTTCTAAAATTAATATTTCTTCCCTTATTCTTCCTTTCTAATCTCTGTTTACTCTCCAAGACTGAGTCTATCTGTGTGTAAACCTTTTCTTATAGTTGTTGTTAGGTGCTATCAAGTTGAGTAAGACTTTCAAATAAAAATTCTTTTTTAAAAAACATTATCTTTTCTTTGTTGTAAAACACATGTATGGGGGTCCAAGGGGCTAAGGGATGGCAGCAGAAGGGTGGTGGGTAGGGATGAAATCACAGGGTTGCACAATTTGGTGGATGGAGGGAGTGTGTAAAGGAAACAAGAAAGATCCAGTGGGTACTGGAAAAGATTGTGGGCGTAGACCAATGATGATTATTATTATTATTTTACGAAGAGATTGTCTTTTTCATTTGGTTGTTGCCCATTTGGGAATAGAGGTGCAGACTCTCTGGCTGCTTCATGTTGAACAGGGGTGTTGCAATGAAGGGGAAGGGGAGCCCGCTTTAACACTTTACTAGTGGCCTTGAGTTAAAGCTGCATGCCTTCTTGTTCACTTAGATTTTCATGACATTTTCTGCCCTCTGGACTGCAAGGTGTTTGAGTGAGTGAGTCGAGTGGGAATGGCTGGTTGAACTTTGAGGTTCTCTCTGCCTTTGCTTCCTTAGACGGTAGTCATATTTCCCTTTTGTCTCTGGAAATGGGCTCAGGCTTCAGGTTCTGGAATAAGACTCAGTGTTCAGGTTACCTCTAGGAAAGAGAGCAAACTATAGAGAACAAACTTGTGAGTTACAAAGAAAAGAGCTTCAGAGGTATTACTTATAGGTGTACTGAAGAAGGAGATGGAGGAAAGTGGCTTAAAGTTCCTCATATACACCAGGTGGCTCTCCCCAGGAGCTGGACAGCTCTCCCCAGGGGCCAGAGATCTCTCCCCTGGCAGGTGGCCCTTCCCAGGGTCTGGGTGGAACTCCCTAAGGGCCAGGAAGCTCTCCCTAGGGGCCAGGAGATGCTTCTCATGGGACAGGTTGCACTCCTCAGGGGCCAGGAGGCTCTCCTGTGTCAGGTAGCTCTTTCCAGGGACTGGATGACTCTCCCTAGGGGCCAGATGACCCTCCCCTTCAAAGCTTTTTTGAAGATTGGACCTTGTGCCCTAACAGCAGCCATGGCAGGGGATAGCATGTCTGGTCTAATGCCACCGTCATTGCCCCCTTCCTCTCAGCCAAGTGGTCTAATTGTAAATTGAAGTAAGTATTATTACTTTCTCCTTTGGCAAATGGAGAAGGGGCTTCCAGACCCACTTAAGGTTGAAAAAGTAATAAAGGCAGTAGAACAAGGATTCAGATCAAAGATTCTGAATGCAGGCTATGAGACGGTGAGCCCTGAATAATGCTCAGGTTGGCCATTTAAAATCTTCCTCTGCAAGCAAAACCTGTTGAAGATCATTTTCAAAATGGCCAGAAGCATACATTCAGGTTGTGCATACAGGGCACTTTGCAACTTCTTCAACAATATGAATCCTGCCCTATCCTGTGAGATCTCATCATCTCTGACCTACTTAAGCCCATTGCAGCAATCACTGTGTCTGTTCATCTGATTTAGAGTCTACCTCATGTTCGTTGGCCCTCCACATTTCCAAGTATGTTGTCCCTTTCCAAGGAATAGCCTCTCCAAAAAACACGAGGCAAAGCTTTATTATCTTTGCCTCAAAGGAGCGTTCTGGCTGTACTCTGTCCAAGACATATTTTTATGTTTTGTTTTGTTTTTAACAGTCCATGGGATAGTCACAACTCTTCTCCAACACCATAACTCAAAGGCATCAATTCTTCCTCTGTCAGACTTATTCATTGTCCAACCCTCAAACGCAGAGCAAGTGACCAAAAAGACCATGGCCTGAACCAAATGATAGAATTTAAACTGACATCATTGTTCCTCAGTAATTTGAAGAGATCCCTGATTTCAGACTTTCCCAATAGAGTATGTCTCTTATTCTCCTGACTGCAAATGTGTTGATTGTGGATTTAAGTAAGAAGAAATAGTTGACAGTTTCAATATTTTCTCCATCTATCATGATGTTGGTGAGAATTTCTGTTTTCTTGATGTTGAAATGTCTTTAATCTTCCGCAACAAGTGCTTCAACTCCTCACTTTTAGCAAGGAAGATTGTGCCATCTGCATAATGCAGGTTGCTTTTAAGTCTTTATCCAATCTTGATGCCACATACTTCTCTTCAGAAGGTTCAGCTTCTCAAATGGTTTGCTCAACATACAGATTAAATAGGTATGGAGACAGGCTACAGCTCTGACACATACCTGTTCTAATTTAAACCATGTGATGTTCCCTTGCTTTTTTTTTTCTTCACAATAGCTTCTTGGTCTAGAGGTTTCAAGTGAGCATAATTAAGTTTCTGGAATTCCAATCCTTCTTAATGATAGGCATAATTTGTTATGATCCACACAGGTAAATGCCTTTGCATAGTCAATAAAGTGTAAATAAACATTCTTTTGGTATTCTCTGCTTTTAGCCAGGATCTATCGGAGATCAGCAATTATATCCCTGATGCCATGGCATCTTCTAAACCCAGCCTGAACTTCTGGGAGTTTTCAGTGTAATGTTCTAGCTGTTTTTGAATTATCTTCAGCCATGTTTTGCTTGCACATGATATTAATTATATTGTTCAATAATTTATTTCCACATTCTGTTGGATCACCTTTCTTGGGAATGGGAACAAATATGGATCCCTTCCAGTCACTCAGCCCGGTAGCTTTCATGCAAATTTCCGAGCACAGACTGGTGAGCATGTCCAGAGCTGCATCCAGTAATTGAAAGATGTCAGTTGGTACTCTAGAGATTTCTGGGGCTTTATTTTTGCCACTGCATTCATTGCAGCTTAAACTTCTTCTTATACATATTAGTATTCCCATACCATACTTGTCCTTTTGTGATTGATTTTTGTCACTCAGCATAATTTGTTTTGGATTCATACATTTTGTCCAATATTTCACAAATCACATATTATTTTTATAATATTAAAACAAGCCTGGAGCCTGCCTTTATTTCTTTAAAAACAGGTTTCTTGCTAAAATTAGGTGATGACTACATCTAAGCTGTTTTTGCATATGTTAATGTATCATAGTTTCTTTACACATCTGTTTGTTAATGGACACTTGGGTTGTTTCCAACTCTTATTACTATAAATAATGTTTCAATAAACATGAGTGTTGTGTCAAAGCTATTGTAATTTTAAAATATATACAGAAAAGTTATGTGAACAAGGATGCCAGAAGAAGTAAGGTCTCTGAGTTGTGGTGTTGGACAAGAGAACGTATCCCATAAACTGCCAAAAGAACAAACTGATAGGTCCTGGGAAAAAGAAAAGGACAGTGAAGCTTCATCTCACATACTTTGAGCATATGTTAGGAAAGTCTATTCCTTGGAATGGAACTCTGGTGGCCTAAAGGTAAGAAGTTGTGCTGTAATACCAAAGGCATGTGGTTTGATTCCACCAGTTGCTCCACTGGAGAAGAATGAGCAATCTACTCTCATGTAATTTGCTGCCTCTAAAAATCGCTGGAGGATCAGCTATGAGTTGGTTCTGATTTGATGGCACACTACAACAATAGCTCTCCTTGGAACAGTACATTACTCTCTGAAAGGAGGAGGGTCAGTGAAAGAGAAGAAGGCCTCAAAGAAATGAATTGACACAGTTACTAAAGCAATGGATTCAAGTGTGTCCGAAATTACAAGAATGTATAGGAGAGTACAGGATTCAGATCTGTTGTCATAAGGTTGCAATGATTTCTACTTGACTTGATGCCACCTAACAAGGACAACAATACTGAGATTGCTGGATCAAATGCTATTTCAATTCCTAACTTTGTAGGGAAGCATCCAACCGCTTTCCATAGTGATTGCATCCCATATTTCATTCCCATCAGCACTGTATGAGAGTTCCACTGTCTCCACATCCTTGGCAGCATTTTCTATTCGCTGTTTTGTTGAACTTTCCTATTTCTGTCGGGATGAGATGATGGCTCATAACCCAAAGGTGGTGTCTCTCTTGTGGTTTGGATCCACCACCAGATCCACAGAAGAGTGATTGGCAAACTCCTCTTGTGTGATTTACAGCCTCCTTAAAATCCCATAGGTCAGCTATGAGACAGTTTTGGCTCTATTTCAGGAAGTGGGTGAGTGACTGAGTAGCTAATGAGGGAGTTTCTCTGGTGGTATATTCTGCAGCGAGTTGCTCTACTAAGCTGAAAACCATACGTTTCTGGAGTTAGTAAAATGTGATGACTAACAGCTAAAAGGTGGGCAATCTCCTGATTTATTATAGCCTTCTAGTAGATCAGGAGACTCTGTTGGCATAGTGGGAAGGAATTGCACTGGTAACCCAAAGGCACATGGTTCAAATACACCAGCCACTCCATGACAGAAAGCTGGACAGTCTACTTCTGTGTGATTTACTGCTTCTGAAAACCTACTGAAGGTTCTGACTCAATGGTGCACAACAATGAAGGATCAGCAATGAGGTGGTTCTGAATCAATGACTATGAGTTAGCTAATGATTTTTAACATTTATTCATGTTGGTTATTCATTTCAAATGTACCAACATATACGAATGTCATGTGTGGTAAACCATCTATTTGTGCTCTCTTCCCATTTTGGAATTTTCTGGTTTTGTTTTGTTGGTTTTTTTTTCATGAGGAGCTGGACTTTTCTGGAAATTTTTGTGACAAGATACTTGTTAGATGTGTCATGACTAAATCCTTTTTTCCTAGTCTATAGGTTATCTTTTTAATTTTTTTGAGAATTATTCAACACACATCTCTGTATGTCTCATTGCCATCTAGTTGTAACCAACCCATAGCTGACCCTCCACTGGGGTAAATCTCATGGGAGAAGATAGCCTGTCCTTCTCTCTCAGAATTGTTTGTGGATTCCATACACTAGAGAAGTAAGCCATGGTTAGCACCAGGACTCTTTGATGGTTACACTACCAAAGCCCCTTTTTGATACAGACAAAGATTAAACTTTTAGGAGTTCCCAAGCATTTAGTTTATCCTCTGCTGTTTGTGCATTTTTAGCTATATTTGTTAGCTACTTATGCTCTATGGAGTATCAGTTGACAAATATCTACAGACAGATGCTTCCCTGGATGTACTCTCTAAGTTATACCAAGAAATCTAGAGGACAATTACCTGGCCAACTAATTGGACTGGCATGGTGTGGAAGTTTCTGAACAATATCACTGGTATCACATGCGAGCAAAATCTTGCTGAAGATTTTTTTTTTAAATGACTGGAACAATACACTGACAGAGAACTACCAGAAACACAGGCTTGGTTTAGAAGAGCCTATGGCATTATTGCCAACATCAGAGGGATATTGACTGAAAGCAAAGAGAATCAGAGAAATGTCTATCTGTGTTTCATTGACTATGCAAAGGCTTTTGACTGTATGGATCACAACAAATTGTGGCTAACATTGAGAAGAATGGGAATCCCAGAACACTTGATTGTGATCATATTAAACCTATACTTGGACTAGGAAGCAGTCATCAGAACTGACTAAGAAGACACTGCATGGTTCAAAATCAGGAAAGGAGTGAATTAGGGAGGCATCCTGTCTCTGTACCATTTCAATCTATATGTGGAACAGATCATTTGGGAGGCTGGACTTTATGAGGAGGAGGAATGTGGCATCAGGATTGGAGGGAGAGTTATCAACAGCCTATGTTATGCAGATGGCACGACCTTATTTGCAGAAACTGAGGACCTGAAGCATTTGCTGTGGAAGGCCAAGGACTGCCATCTCCAGTAAGGATTAAAGCTCAACATGAAGAAGACAAAGATACCACTGGGCCAATTGGCAGCACCGTGATAGATGGAGAAGAGATTGTGGTTATTAACAATTTCAGCTTGCTTGGCTCCACAATCAACATTTCTGACACCAACTGTCAGCCATCAAATCAAAAGACAAATTGCTCTGGGGAAGGCTGCTGTCATGGGCCTCTCAAAAGTGCTGAAGAGCAATGATGTCAGTGTGGAGACTAAGGTACAGCTGATTCAGGTCATGGTCTTCACAATTACTTGCTATGCATAAGAGAGCTGGACGATGACTAAAGATGACAGAAGAAAAATTGATGAATTTGAGTTGAGTCACAGGCAACTCGATGACACATAACAAAAGCAACAATACAAGTTTGCTTTAATTTTTTTTCTTTGATGAGATTTGTTGTTATGTGCTGTCAAATCACTTGTGACTCATAGAGATCCTTTGTACAACAGCTCTGAACCTGCTCTATCCTAAGCCAACCCCATTGTCTCTGACACACCTACCCCCATTACTCCAGTCACTGAGTTGATCCATCTTATCCAAGGATTTCCTCCCCTGAACTGTCCCTCCACACTTCCAAGCAAGTCCTCTCCAAGGACTGTTTCCTTTTTGCAAGATGCCCAAAGTATGTCAGATGAAGTTTCAAAATCCTTGCCTCCAAGGAACAGCCTGGGTTCACCCTCTCTAGGATGAAGGTGTTTGTTCTCCTAGCAGTCTGTGGTTTATTCGATACTTTTCTTCATCACCACAACTCCAAGGCATCACTTCTATCATTCTTTGTCATTGTCTAGCTCTTTGATGCATAGCAATTAACTGTGAAGGTCTTGGCCTGGATCAGGTGAACCTGAGTCTCTAGACAAGTGCTCTTTAGTATACTCTGGAGTGATCTCTGATAGCAGATGTTCCCAATGTAATTTGTCTCTTGATTTTCTGGCTGCTGGTACCGGTACCAAGAGCGTTGATTGTGGAGACAAGAAAGTGGAAGTTGCTAACAATCTCAATTTCTTCACCATCATTCATGATGCTGCCAGTTGGCCCAGTGGTGAGAACCTTTTATTTTTTTTTTTCTTTTTTACTATGCTGGAAATGAAAATATGAGGGGAAAATAGGGTAGCATTCATAGTTAAAAATACCATTTCTAGATCCATCTTGAAATACGTGAGTGATGTGATAAAATCAAAATGCATACAAAGGAAGACCTGTTAATACCGCTATCATTCAATTTTATGCACCAAGAACCAGAGCTAAAGAGAAAGAAATAAAGAACTTCTACCAACTGTTGCAATCAGAAATTGGTGCATCCAAGATATGTTAGTATAATGGTAATGGTTTACTGGAATACAAAACTTGGGAACAAGGAAGAAGAATCAGCAGTAGGTAAACACGAACTTGGTGACAGAAATGAGGCTGGAGACAGAATGATAGGATTCTGTACAATCAATGAGTTATTAATTGCAAATATCTTTTATAAGAAGCACAAATGAAGACTATGCATGTGGACCTCACCTAACGACCTACACAGGAATCAGATTGATTACATATGTGTGAAAAATCATTGGAGAACCTGAATATCAGCTGGGAAAACTAGGGCAGGTGCTGATCATGGATCAGATAGTCAACTACTTGTATTCAAGTTCAAACTGAAGCTGAATAAAATAAAATCAAGTCTACAAGAAACAAAGTTTAACCTTGAGTCCATTCCTCCTATTTTAAAGACCATCTTAGGAACATGTTTGAGGCCTTGAATACTAATGAACAAAGACTAGATGAGCTGTGGGATGATATAAACAATATCATCCAGGAAGATTACAAGAAGTCATTACAAAGATGGAGGAAGAAGTAAAGGCAAAAATAGAAGTCAGAAGAGACTCTGAACATTGCACCAGAGTGCTAAGAAGTCGAAGCAACTGGAGGAAATCAGAAATTTAAAGAGCTGAACTGAAGATTTTCAAGGGCAGCAGGAAAAGACAAAGCAAAGTATTATAATTAAATGTGAAAAGAGCTAGAGTTGTAAAAGCAAAAGGGACAATCTTGATCAGTATTTTTAAAATAAAGGAACTGAAGAACATATTCAAGCCTTGAGTTGCAATACTTCAGGATACTGTGGGCAGAATGTTGAATAACTAACTCAAGAAGCATAAAAGGAAGATATAAGGCATACCCAGAGTTACTATACCAAAAAGAATTGGCTGACGCAGAAGAATTTCATAAAGCAACATGTAATCAAGAGCCTATGGTGATGAAGGAGGAAGTTCAAGCTACTCCGAAGGAATTGGCAAAAACAAGGCCCCAGGAAACGATGGCATACCAATTGACATATTTCAATAACTAGATGCTGCTCTCGCTTGCTGAAACTGAGGAGGACCTCATGCACTTGCTGCAGAGGGTCAGGGACTGCAGCCTTCAGTATGGACTGAGGCTCAATGTCAAGAAGACAAAGATTCTCACGACTGGACCAATCGGTAGCATCAGGATGGATGGCGAAGAGATTGAGATTGTTCACAGCTTCAGTTTGCTTGGCTCTACGGTCAACACTCTTGGCACCAGCAGCCAGGAAATAAAAAAAAAGTATTGTGATAGGAAAGTCTGCGGTTAGGGACCTCTCTAAAGTGCCCAAGAGCAATGGTGTCTCTCTGGAGACTAAGGTGCACCTGATATAGGCCATGGTCTTTGCAATCACTTGTTATGCATCAGAGAGTTGGACAATGACTAGGGAAGATAGAAGGAGAATTGATGCCTTTGAGCTGTGGTGCTGGAGAAGAGTATTGAATGTACCATGGACTGCCAAGAAAACAAACAGATTCATCCTAGAGAGGGTTAAACCAGGCTGTTCCTTGGAGGCAAGGATTCTGGGGCTTTGTCTGACATACTTTGGACATGTTGTAAGGAGAGACAGGTCCTTGGAGAGGGACATCATACTTGGTAGGGTGGAGGGACAGCACAGGAGGGGAAGACCCTCTATGAGGTGGATTGATTCAGTGACTGGGGTAATCGGGATGGGTGTGTCAAAGGCAATGAGATTGGCACAGGATAGAGCAGGGTTTAGGGCTGTTGTACGTAGGGTCGCTATGAGTCGCAAAGGACTCGACGGCACATAACAACAACAACAACAGATGCTGCTCTGGATGTCCTCATCAAATTATGCCAAGAAATCTGAAGGACAACTACCCGGCCAACTGACTGGAAAAGATTCATTATTTTTTTCCATTAAAACAAAACAAAACAAAACATGACTGGACGGTGTGGAAATGAAAAATATCGTTACTATCACATGCAAGCAAGATCAGGCTGAAAATTATTCCAAAAGGACTGGAACAGCAAATCAACAGAGAACTGCCAAGATGTACGGACTGGGTTTAGAAGAGGCCACAACACTAGGGATATTATAGCCAATGTTAGATGTATCTTAGCTGAAAGCAGAGAGTAGCAGAGGAATGTCTAACTGTGTTTCATTGACTATGCAAAGACATTTGACTGTGTGGATCAGAACAAACTATGGCTAACTCTGAAAAGAATGGGAATCCCAGAACACTTGATTATACTTAATTGAAACCTTTATTTGAACCAGGAGTCAGTCGTCAGAACAGGGCAAGGAAACACTGCACGGTTCAAAATCAGGAAAGGAGTGAATTAGGGAGGCATCCTGTCTCTGTACCATTTCAATCTATCTATATGTGGGACAGATCATTTGGGAGGCTGGACTTTATGAGGAGGAATGTGGCATCAGGATTGAAGGAAGATTCATTATCAATCTGCATTATGCAGATGACACAACCTTGCTTGGTGAAACTGAGAAGGACCTGAGGTATATACTGCAGAAGGTCAAAGACTGCAGTCATCAAAATGGATTGAAACTGAACATAAGAAAAACAAAGATTCTTACCACTAGGCAATTGATGAGAATTTAGGTTTTATAAATTTCTAGAAGCTTCTTTCTCTCATGCCATTCCTCACCTTCTCTTCTGCCCTAATCTACTAATACACACTTTAAATCCACTGTATCATAAGTTGGTGGATCCTACATGAATGCAAGCACTGTGTCTGGCTCAGTAAATACATTTTAAAAAAATTCAATTTGAATAATTGTGTCTGCATTGTTGCTGTTGTTGTGTGTCATCAAGTTGGAACTAACCCATGGATGACTATGGAGGATTTTCAAAGGCAGTAATCACATAAGAGGAGATGGCCCATCTTTCTCCCATGGAACAGCTGTGTATTCAAACCATATGAGTTTGGAATCGCAGCATAGATTCTTACTACGAGGCCACCAGATCTCACTAACGTGGTCTCTCTACATTAGACATAAAAATTGACATTTCTCTTTTGTCAAGCACAATTTCAGCAGGATTAGAACTTCTAGTGTGAATTTATAAGGCTTAATGGTAGCTTTTTTGATAATATCCCTTTGTCAAAACAGAGCTTTAATCCTTAATAAATTTTCACTAAATACATCAGAAGACATAGTGCACTGGGAATGTCTGCAGTGAGAGACCACTCCAAATCACTGAGGATCAATAGTGTAAGTTTGAAGACTAAGATGTACTTGCTGTTTGTCATGGTCATTTCAATCAATTGCCATGAATCTGTGAGTTTGCAGTGAATAAAGATGACAGAAAAAGAATTGAGGCTTTTGAGTTGTGATATCAGAGAAGAGTAGTGAATGTCCTATGGACTGCCTAAAAAACAGGTATGTCTTGGAAAAGGTGAAGCCAGATTACTCCTTGGAGACAAAACTGATGAAGTTTCATTGCATATACTTTGGGCATATTGCTAGGAGACACTATTCTTGCAGAGGGACAACATGCTTAGAAAAGTGGAGAGATGATAAAAGAGAGGAAGACCCTCCACCACGTGGATTGATACAGTTACTGCAGCAAAAAATTTGTGTGTCAGAAATTGTGAGGATGGCACAGGATAGGATATGACTCAGGTCTGTTGTTAATAGAGTCACTATGAGTCTTACTCCATGGCACTTAACAACAACAAAATTGTAACTATAACCAACCTGAAGTTAAAGAAAGATTTATTATTATCATTTATTATACCTGTACTTCCTGAGCCACATTTGCTTCAAATTTTACCAACTTCAAAATTAACGTCAACTAAAAACACAATTTTGTGGTTGTATATGCCATTGTTGGAAGGAGGAATGGCATCCACTTCCATAATAGCTTGCCTCTAGAAACCCTGTGAACCTGGAGAGAGGATGAAAGGCACCCAAGTGTCGAGGACTCTCCTTCATAGGGTCACTATGAGTCGCCTGCGACTTGATGGCACTTAACAACAACAACGACATATGCCATTGAGTTGGAACTGATTAACAGCTGATCCTTCAGTAGGTTTTCATAGACCATAAATTGCAGGGGAGAAAATTGCCCATATTTCTCCCACAGAGCAGCTGGTGGATTTGAACCACATACCTTTTTGGTGGCAGAGCAACTCCCTACTGCTAAGCCAATAGAACTCCCTAAAGACTCAGTGGTGGGATATATCTTATGTATAATTGGTTATGCAATTAATTTCCTCAACAATGCATGTGATTCAGCTGTTGTACTAATTGCTAAGAAGCTGTGCTGCCATCCCAAAAGTAGTTTGAATCCACCAAATGGCTTGCGGGGAAAGGAAGGACAATCTCTTCTGGTGTGATTTATTGCCACGGAAAACTTGCTGGAGGGTCAGGTATGGGTCAGTTCTGATTCAATGGCAAGCAACAACAATATCAACAATGAATTAAAAATCAGACAAAAAGAGTTTTTTTTTAAAAAAAGACTTTCCAAGATAATTTACATATGAATTTTAATGGGCACTGGAAACTTACTAAAACCCTATCCCCAAGAAATATTTGCAAAGTTATAAAGTTTTAATGACCTTATCAAAAATACATATCTACTTTAAAAATATCTCTTGAAGACATGAGCTCCCACTTAGTTTGTGATATCTGCCACCACTGGGATCAACTTGAATTCACAAAGCACTTGCGTGTATGCACATGATTTATACACATGGGCCATTGACTTCTTTGAGCCGAATGCTAAGTGACAAACTGTAGTGGCCAATTATGCACAACGGTGAACATAATAAATTATGGAGATACCTGAAATCCATGTGCACATCGATTTGTGCAGAGCAGAGTTGTTAAGGGCTTTTGAGTGGGTTCTGACTCACAGCATCACTATGCATAAGACAATGAAACACTGGCTGGCTGATCCTATAATCTCCTCACAATCATTCCTGTCTACTTTCATTTTTTTAATTTTTATTTTATCTATTTATTTTTTTTTATGTGTGTACCGTCAAATTGGATCTGACTGGTACAGGAGGCAACTGTTCCTCCTTCTTCAGCAGAGCATCTGGTGGATTTGAACCGTGCACCTCTGTCTACTTTCATTAAAGCCACAGTTCAAGTACCTAGTTGAGAATCTTCTTATTTCCCCCCGAACTTCTACTATATCAAGTATAATGTCCTTCTCCAGGAACTGATTCCTCCTGATGTCTGAGAATGCTGTTTTGAAATCCTCCCTTCTAAGAAGCATCCTGGCTGTACCTCTTGCAGACTCATTCTTCTTTAGTTCATGGTATGTTCAATATTCTTTTTCAAAAATTTAGTGAAAGAAAATGTTTATTTTATACTAGTTTACTTACAAAATTCTTATACATTGTTTTTCACACTGGATCTTTGCCATTTCCTTTACTCACCCCTCCCTACACCCATCAAATTTTATGACCCTGTGATTAAATACCCTCTTCCTCACCTCTCTGCTCCCCCCACCCCTTAGATGCTCATACATGGTCTACAATAATGGTCTTATATAGTATTTGTCCTTACGAGACTGAGTTAGTTCACTTAGCATAATACTCTCCAGTCCCTTCCAAGACAGGTAGTGATTTACAAAATCATTGCTCCTGTGTGCTGCATAGTATTCCATAATGTGAATGTACCATAATGTACAATCCATTGGATTGTATTTGGACATTTGGGCTGTTTCCATGTTCTTGCTTTGGTGAATAATGCTGCTATGAGCATTGGTATACAATTCTCTGTTTGTGCCTCAGTTCTCATTTTCTTAGGGTATATTCCAAGAAGTAGACTAGCTGGGTCATATGGAATTTCTATATTCAATATTCTGAGGAAATGGCAAACTTCCTTCTAGAGTGGTTATACTATTTTACATCCCTACCAACAGTGTATAAGAGTTCCTATCACTCTACATCCTGTCCAACATTTATTACTTGCTATTCTGTTAAAGTTGGCCACTGCTACTGGAATTATGCATCAGAGAGTTGGACAATGACTAGGGAGGATAGAAGGAGAATTGATGCCTTTGAGCTGTGTTGCTGGAGAAGAGTATTGAGAATACCATGGACTGCCAAGAAAACAAACAGATTCATCCTAGAGAGGGTTAAACCAGGCTGTTCCTTGGAGGCAAGGATTCTGGGGCTTCGTCTGACGTGCTTTGGACATGTTGTAAGGAGAGACAGGTCTCTAGGGAGAGACATCATGCTGGGTAGAGTGGAGGGACAGCGCAGGAGGGGAAGACCCTCTATGAGGTGGATTGATTCAGTGACTGGGGTAATCGGGATGGGTGTGTCAGAGGCAATGGGATTGGCACAGGATAGAGCAGGGTTTAGGGCTGTTGTACATAGGGTCGCTATAAGTTGCAAATGACTCGACGTCACATAACAACAACAACAACAACTGGAATTAGATGGTATCTCACTGTGGTTTTTTCCCTGCCTTTTTTCTTTTTTTAAAAAAATAAAATTTGTATTTTATACTGCTTTAATTACAAAGTTAATATACATTGTTTTTCACATCGGATCTTTGCTTTTTTTTCTTTAATTCACCCCTCCCTCTAACTTATTTTTTTCATTTAGCCTAATAACATCTTTGCACAAGATAACTGGGAGGTGATAAAAATTTGTGAACGTGTGCTAGCCGGGGCCTGGTCCAGAAGATGCAATCAATTATTGGGTTTTCTCTCCCTCATTTCAATTTTTTGTTTTTGTGTCCTTATTTTGTTTTTCTACTTAGTTTTATTAAGACAGACTAGGAAGCAGGATGGGCCATCTACTTCCTAAATAAAAGACTTTTGAAAACCTTAGAGAGAATAATCAAATTTTGCAAAATCAATGACTTATTCATAGCAAATACATTTTTTAAGAGACATAAACG
>NW_006400476.1:0-2315 GCF_000299155.1 Elephantulus edwardii | reverse complement strand
GTGGAGGGACAGCGCAGGAGAGGAAGGCCCTCTATGAGGTGGATTGATTCACTGACTGGGATAATTGGGATGGGAGTGTCAGTGATAGTGCGATTGGCACAGGACAGAGCGGAGTTTAGGGCTGTTGTATGAGTCGCAGGCGACTCGACAGCACATAACAACAGCAACAACATGAACATTAAACAAAGAGGATAGTTATAGTAGTGTAGTGGTAGAGCCCAGAATGGAAGTCAGTTGAAATGCAAAAATTAATACAAACATTGTTCAAGAATTGGTGCATGGAATGTTCATAGCTTAAATGTTGGAAAACTGGAAATTGTTAAAAATTAAATGGAATGCATGAATACTGACATACTAGGCATTAGGGAAATGTGATGGACCAGGTATGGCCACTTTGAATCAGATATGATATACTGTGCACGAAATGAAAAACAGAAAAGAATGATGTTGCATTCATAGTAAAAAAATAAAATTCAACTTATATCAAATAAAATGTTTCAAATGATAGAATAATATACATATGCATACAAAGAAGATTGATTAACATAAGTATTATTCCAGTATACACTCCTACATCTAGTGCCAAAGCGGATGAAATTGAGAATTTTTACTAAAATTTGTGGTGTGAAATTGACCGAACATGGAATCAGGATGCATTAATGATAATTGGTGACTGGAATGCAAAAGTAGGTAACAGTGAAGAAGGAACAGTAGTTGGAAAATATGGGCTTTGTGATAGGAATGAGGCTGGCACTAGAATGATTGAATTTCTTATTTGCAATGACTTATTCATTGCAAATACTTTTTCTGAAAGACACAAAAGACAACTTTACACACAGATTTCACTCCATAGGGCTATATAGAAATGAGATTGACTAAATTTGTGGAAGAAATAATTGGAGAAGCTCAATATAGGTGTCAAAACCAGGCCACAGGCAGACTAATCAATTACTCATATGCAAGTTTAAATTGAGGATTAAGAAAATGAAAATAAGTCCACAGGAACCAAGTTATGATCTTGGATCAATTCCATGATCATTTTAGGAATAGGGTTGAGGCATTGAACACCAATGATAGAAGACCAGATGAGTTGCGGGATGATATCAAGGATATCATTCATTTGTACAATCATGCAACTACTCTGCAAGGCAGTTTGGCACTTCCTTAAAAAGCTGAACATAGAAATTCCATATGACCCAATGGGAAGCCAAACTTCATATCAAATATTATATGAAAACCCTTGTTCAGGAATTGAAGGGTTTACATATATAAAAGTTAGGATTTCTCTTCTGCCAGATCACAGAAAATGAGCTGTTTGTTCCCTACAGACAAGAGACAGCTAGGGCCCCCCTACAGAGGGAGTGTTACTACGTGTGAAATACTTCCTGAGCTAGAGCATTAGGTTGACAATAGAGCAAAATTCTGATTCATTTACAAGGAATTTCTTTTATGATTTGCTTCCCTTGATTATCAATAAATACACATAGAGGCATGGCTTGGGCCCTTCAGTGGAGAATGCTGGCCCCTGTTTTATGCACTCTGTTCTTTCTCATTCCTGGCTATTTGTCTCATTATTAATAATTATAAAAATACTTTCCCCTCAGTCCGCAACATGACCCAGCTATTCCATTGCTTTGAATATGCTGTTGTTGTTGTTATGTGCCGTCGAGTCGGCTGCGACTCATAGCAACCCTATATACACAACAGCCCTAAACTCCGCTCTGTCCTGTGCCAATCGCAATGTCTCTGACACCCCCATCCCAATTATCCCAGTCACTGAATCAATTTAACCTCATAGAGGGCCTTCCAGTCCTGTGCTGTCCCTCCACCCTCCCAAGCATGATGTCCCTCTCCAAAAACTGGGCCCTCCTTGCAACATGTCCAAAGTATGTCAGTTGAAGCTTCAGAATCCTTGACTACAAGGAACACCCTGGCTTCACCCTCTCCAGGATGAATTTATTCATTTTCTTAGCAGTCTGTGGTACATTCAATGCTCTTCTCCAGCACCACAGCCCAAAGGAATCAATTTTCCTTCTGTCACACTTAGTGATTATCCAACTCTCTCTCTGATGCATAGCAAATGACTGCAAAGACCGTGGCCTATATCAGGCACACCTTAGTTTCAAGAGTGGCATCACTGTTCTTCAGTACCCTGGAGAGGTTCCTAACAGCAGAATTTTCCATCACAATGTTGTTGTTGTTGTTATGTGCCATCGAGTCACCTGCGACTCATAGCAACCCTATGTACAACAGCCCTAAACTCCGCTCTGTCCTGTGCCAATCGCACTGTCTCCGACACTCCCATCCCAATTATC
>NW_006400475.1:35952-44896 GCF_000299155.1 Elephantulus edwardii | reverse complement strand
GGTCGGGTCAGAGCTGGTGTGCGCGGGGTCGCGAGCTGGGTCGGGGGGAGCGATGCGATACCTGAAGATGGGGGTCTTGGGTCAGAGCTGCAGGGCTGTGTCCCAATTCATGTCCACTCCCACCGTGTTGTGGTCTTGAACATCGAAGCATGCTTCATTTAAATTGAACCGCAGCTTATCTCTGAAAACTACATTTCTTATATAATGGGAGAAAAATACCCTCCATTACTCATGTCATTTTGAGAAATAAACAGCTAAAATTGAGACTTCTTGAAATATCATGGCTTTCAGGTCAAGACATACTGACTCTCACTAACAGTGAGGTACTTATTTCTTCTATGCTCTGCATCATTTAAGGATATAACAGATGAACAAAGAAAGTGAACACTCTTTAGTCAGCATGTAAGTAACAGAAAGTTTGCTCATTGAACAATTTGTTATTGAATGCCTTCTGGTAATGGATCTATTACTACATTGCAAGGTATTAAGAAAAGAATATATCAGACAGGGCCTTAGAACCCCAGAAGCTTATCTGCCCTGTGTATTCAGACAGATTTAAGTCAGGAAGATGTCTTAGTTTAACTTTCTCCTGAAGCATATCCTGAGACAAGGATTTTAGAACATGTAGTTATTTTAGAAGGTGTAGAGAGCTCTCGTGGCCTAGTCCTCCAGGCACACAGTTCGAGGCCAACAGTCACTCTGTGGAAGAAAGATGGGCAGTCTCCTCTGGTACAATTAGTTACCTCTGAAAACCCACCAGAGGGCCAGCTATAGGTTCCAACTCTACAGTACACAACAACAAGGAACATCAGTGTAGGAGAAGGGAGGTAAAAAAGGGAAAGGAAGGCAGCCATAAAGTTATATTAGTAAGACACCTTGTTTAGTCAACTTAGTTGCTACCAATATTCCAATGCATGTGTGCTGAGTTGAACAGCTCCATAGGATTTTTCAAAACTCTAACCTTTCAGAAAGGAGCTCTTTTGGTCCAGTGGTAAGAATCTATGTTGCAATCTCAAAGGCACACAGTTCAAATCCACCAGGTGCTCTGCGGGAGAAGGATGGGCAGTCTCCTCCCATGCTATGTGATTGTTGTCTCTGAAAAATCTGCTTAACGGTCACCTATGCGTCAGTTCTGACTCGATGACACATAACAGCAACAACAAAAAGCTTTCAGTAGCAGATCACCAGGACTGGGCAGATTCAGATTGCTAACTTTTCAGTTAGTAATCTGGCACTCGGCCATTTGCACCACCCTGGGCCTCCATATGACAACTATCACGTAGAAATTAGCTTATCACATAGAAATAAATCATGTGAAGAAATACTTGGAACTGGTGGAGAGAACCTGCCTACATTCTAACCTAAGAGGTAGGAGAAATAGACTAGAGTCATACTCTCAACTTTCATCAGTTATTCATTGAAAGGTCTTTCACAAACATTATCCCTAGCACTTCAGCCTGCCAGATACCTGGGCAGTATTGCCCTCTACATTTCTGGAAAAAAAAATCTCAGGCGCACAATGATATACATACTGACTGCTGTAAGTCATCCATTGCACACATAAAATAAATCCAGGGAATACGGACACAGAATTGACAGCACGTCTGTCATAGTAGGATTCTTGGTAGATGTAAAACTTGAAATACTATTTTTCTTCTCTCTCCAGGTATCTTCATGACCCTATCCCTGTTGTCCATTGTGTATGGAGCCATGCGCTGTAACATCCTAGCCATCAAGATCAAGTATGATGAATATGAGATCAAGATGAAGCCTCTCGCCTACATCTGCATTTTCCTGTGGAGGAGCTTTGAGATTGCCACTCGAGTTGTGGTTCTGGTCCTCTTTACCTCTGTACTGAAGATTTGGGTGGTGCTTGATGTACTTATCAACTTCCTGACTTTCTTCCTCCACCCATGGATCCTCTTCCGGTACAGTGGCTCCCCCTTCCCTGAGAACATTGAGAAAGCACTCACCCGGGTGGGCACCACCATCGTGCTATGCTTCCTCACCTTTCTCTATGCCGGCATCAACATGTTCTGCTGGTCAGCTGTGCAGCTGAAAATCGACAACCCAGACCTCATCAGCAAGTCCCAAAACTGGTACCGGCTGTTGGTATACTACATGCTGAGATTCGTTGAGAATGCCTTCCTCCTCCTCATGTGGTACCTTTATAAGACCGACATCTACATGTATGTGTGTGCACCCCTCTTGATTCTGCAGCTGCTCATTGGGTACTGCACAGCCATTCTCTTCATGCTTGTGTTCTACCAGTTCTTCCACCCTTGCAAAAAGCTCTTTTCCTCTAGTGTTTCTGAAGGCTTCCTGGCATGGCTGCGGTGTATGTCTTGTCCCTGCAAAATGTACAAATTCTGTGGGCCAGAAGGAAAGACAGACCAAAGGTCATCTGAAGAAAGAGATGACACCCCTTCTAGCAGTAAAGTCAGTTCTGCACCCAGCCAGATCTTGAATCCCGGAGAGCTCTCTGCTTAATGAGACCAGGGATTTCTTGGGGCACAGACATCTTGTTTTCTGGTTTGAGCCCTGTTCTTCATACAAGTAATGAGCCCTGCTAGCACTCAATGCTTGTGAGCTTGTGTGCTTCTCTGGTTTGTAGAACTCTTGGGCATGTGGGAACCACAAAGAGAAGCCAAGAAAACTTCTGTGTGTGGGAGGAAGCACCAAAGGCACCAGAGTTCCTTGACGAGTGTCCATATTCTTCCAGACATCACTGGCCTTTTCACTGGCAGTGTACCACAGACATTTGTCACACTGCAGGATGTTAACCCATGGAATTTGAATTGGGATAGTTTTTCCCATTAGATAGGATGAGGAGAGAGGCTTTCTTTTCAAGTGTTTTGATCTAGGCAACCTGATGATTTATTATCTGGTGCAGAGTTTTTGCCCAAGAGCTCTCCTGCTAATCACAGAAGGTTACTGGGCTTTTCCCATCAGCAACATCATTCCTGTTAGAGTTTACAGGGAAGGCTGTTCATGGTTTTCTTGTTTTTGTTTTGTTTTTAAGAAACCCATGCTCCATTCTTGTCTCATCTTTGTATATATTAGCTGCAACTACCCTGGCATGCTTTCACTCAGATACAATTGATTAAAGACCCTTGATTTGAAGATTTTATTCCCAAGGTCCCATGAATGTAATATTATACTCTAAATTTAGTTATCTAAATGGTAAAATTTTAGAAAAGCTATGTTTCTAAGATTTGTTGAAGCCATTCTGGATCAAGAGAGTTGTTAAAACATGAAAGTTAAGGAGACTTCTGTAAGAGTTCTTGCAATCTCAGTCCAGATTTCAAAGGTCAGCCTTGTACTGCAATTCTGTAAAATTTCTAAATGAATTTTCTAGAATTTGCCTTCTTAAAAAGAAGAAAATAAAACTCATAGTCTCCACTGTCCCTTCCCTTCTTTGCCTGCCAGGAACATTTTAGAAAAAATTTCCTTGGTTAATTTCAATTTCCTCTGGAAAATCCCATAGAAATCTCTCACTCAATCCAGGTAATAGAGTATTTGCATTATTTGGGGTGGGGGGAGGTTTCTGTCCTTGCCACCAGCTGGAGATTGACTTCAGAAGTATTTAAATTCTAAAAGGGCATGAAATAACTAGAAGATTGTCTTTCTTTGAATGTATTTTCATTGGGTATAAATATGAGTTAAGTTGAATGAGCTCTCCAGTTTTATTCTCTTATACCTTTAGATCCTCCATAGTGTTTCCTTTAATCTATTTATTTCATTAAAAAAATTATGCAACATATACTCAGTGTGTTGGAAAAGTGCCTGGATTTTGTGCTGTCATTTTTACCATTCAAATATTGACAATGAGTTTCCTGAAAATAGGTTAAGATCTCACTGATTTAGAATAGGGATCAGAGGAAAATAAGTGCACTCTACTTAGGGACTCTTGTTTTTACCCGGATGAATAGGGTCTCTGGCTCTGTTGACCTACAAAAGATATTTATCTGCTCATAAAAAAATTCTTACTGGTATTGATTTTATATGTAATTTGAATTGCAAAAATGCAATTTTATGCTCAATTTCCAGAGATTAATAAAATAGTATTCTTTCACAGGACTTATTTACAACATAATTTTTTTGCAGTCCTGTAGAAATTAACATGCATGCTCCTACCTGCAGAGCCTCCATTCTATTTTTATGAGGATTTTTTTTCTCATTTGAAATTTTTTTTGTCTTTTTTTGTGGTTTAATTTTATGAAGATATCTAGAAAAACTTTTTGGCTTATTTTTTCCTTAACTAAAAAATAATAAATCTACAAATCATTTATAAACTCCTTGTTAGTACATCATCTGTCACCTTTTTAATAGTAGTGAATTTATACAACCAAAAGGGCACTTCACACAACCCATACCCCTAGGTGGTAGTTATTGCATACCATTGCGTTGGAACTGACCCATACCTGACCTTCCAGTGAGTTTTCAGAGGCAGTAAATCAGATAGGAGAAGATTGCTCATCTTTCTCCCATATAGCAGCTGGTAGATTGTAATTATGTACCTTTGGATTGGCAGCTCAGTTCCTTACTACTAAGCTACCCGAGCTTCCTTCCTATATATATAACAAAGATCCTTAAAAATATATAACAACTGTGAATAAAATAAAACTAAGATATTTAATCCTAATTTTTTTGTTCTTTCTAATTAACAAGAGGATTTGATAATGATAAGGAAAATGTAGGGCCATCCCAAAGCCAATCCAAACATTTCTTTATAGCAAACCGGTTAACTCTTTTCATTGAGGCTAAATATTGTCAAGGTCTTTTATGAGAAAGGCATTCCTATCTTGAAGCTTTACAGTGGCTTCAAGGTCATGCCATGGGAGTAATGAGTGGGAGTAGCCACCATTCTGTTACTGACAAGCTTAGAAATTGCACATCAGTCAGGGTTGGTGGTCTAAGGACCCCTGACCACTCAACTTCCTGAGCCATCCTGCTCTAATAGCCAGCCTGTCATAGTACCTGTTAAAAATAGTGACCTTCAGTACAGTCAAGGTCAGAGATGCGCAAGGAAACTTGGGCTTCCAAACCTTGATTTGGAAGATTTATCTCAAGAAATATTACCACATCTGAATTTTCAGATGCATTTTAAATCCCTTTAATGTGGAAGAGAGGTGAACAACTTACATGACCCCAAAACAGACCAGAGAGTGATGGTCTAACATGCCCAAAGACCAGCTTATACATTTATAAAGACAGAGAAGTTTGTAATTTAATTGGACATTTTGTCCATTTGGACCATTGATATGCAGATATTCCAACTTTGGAGATATATATTCTTATTTTCTAATTCAATAATAATGTTATTTTTCCTGTTAAAAGCCATAATAAACGGAGATTTTTTTGTTTTAAAAAGTATATTGTTCTAGCCTGTCAAGTTGCTTCCAATTTATAGTGACCCTGTCGGTAGAGTAGAACTGTGTTTTGCCTAGATTTCCTAGGCTGTACGTTTTTACAGGAGCAGATTGCTATCTTGTCTCCTGCACGTTGGCTGTTGAGTTTGAGCCACCAACCTTTCAGCTAGTAGGTGAGCAATTTAACCATTGTGCCACCAGAGGTCCCTTAAGAATACATTAGAGCTTTCAGGTGGCAAACTTAACATTTCAGGCAGCAGAACTGGGTTTTTCTAAAGTCAGACAAACATTTTGGAATTTGTCCTAAAGCAAAGTTAAAAATACGTATTTCAGCTTGGGGGTTTTCGCAAAAAAACCCCACAAACCCACAAAGCCTCAGTACCATTTCTAATTAATTATATGCCAAAACGGATCATGACAGCTGCTCCCACTGAATCACTATCATTTGGATGGATTGTTGTTGTTGTTGTTAGGTACCATCGAGTACAACTCATAGCAACCCTATGAGAACTGAACTCTGGTAAAATATCTCCTCAAATTGGAATCTGAATCACAATTTTTTAGACTTTCTCTCTTCATGACTGAAGACAGCCTCTATAAAGAGTAACATCTGTCAGTCTGAGCCCTACAAGTTACTTACATTATTCCTCAGTTTCCTCATTCACCAAACTTGGATCAGACACTTGCCCAACCTACCTCACACAGGTCAAATTGAAGAAATAGTATTACTGTGCTTGAAAATATCTTTAAGGTGCCATGCATAGTTAAGGGATTGTTATTACAGTTCTTCAAATCTATAAGAATATTGTTCTCTTTTTTTATTGTTAGAAAGGAAACAATTAGTGATATCCACTTGAGTAATTTCAGAGAATACATGGGCCTTTGGTTTTTTGAAAGGACAGAAGAAAATGGTGTTTACTCTTGGCGAGAACACTAGCCACTGCCCATTCTCTGACTACCAGTTGTTTACAAAAGTTAGCAGCCAAACACATGATACTTGAAGGAGAAAGATCCACTGAAATCTGAGAAAGGGTTTCTGATGGCAAATGAGTTTATACTTTTTTGTTTTGTCTTTCACAAAGTACGCAACAGCATTTTTGGCTAATTGTGCTTTACAACTTGAATACCTAATACTGCTAGACTTTCATTGAATGTTGTTTTAATTTCTTCAGCCTTGTAAACGGGAAAATAAAAGTTGTAATTGATTGTAAAACACAGAATTTCCTTGGAAAACACCTTAGGATATTAGTGCTATGGTTATGAGTGTCTGTGCCTGTATTTCTTCACAGCCAATAAATCTTGGTCATGAGCTTTTACTGGCTGCTTCCCTGCAGTCATTGTCTCTAATAAATATTGTTTATGTTTCTTCATATGATAAACTGTTGTGTTTTCTTTAAAAAAACCCAAAACTGCCTAACTTGGGAAGGACTGAGGAGCGTTTTCCTAAGTGAACTAATTCAGGCTCATAAGGACAAATACCGTATACTATTGTGGAATGAGTATGAGAATCCAACACGGCGGGTGAGTGGGTGGGGCTCAGAAAGGTGAGGATGGCAGTAGGGGGAGTAGTGAATCACATGGTTGCACAATTTGATGGTTGGGTGAAACAAATATACGAACTTTGTTAACAAACCAGTACAACCCCCCCCACCCCCAAATCTTGCTTTTCGGTTGTTTTGTTTTATTAATAATTTTAATGAAAATTTACAGACTTTGGATTTCCATTCATTCATTGTTGCACTTTTCTCCCGGCCCAACCCTCCCCCCAGTACACTCTTCTCTTTGAAAAGTAAAAGTTAAGTTTCCCCACTGTTTTACAATCCCTCCCCACCCAGGTCCACCCCACTATGCATCCTTCGTTCTGGACTCCTGTCATGACAATAATACCAAATCACATATCCCTTTTAAACAGTTTTTCCCCTCATCTCTTTCAATGCAGAATACATTATTTATCCCATCTTTCTCAGTCTCCGCCAAACTCCGATGTCAGTCCTGTTTTACAACAGTGGCACTATGCACCATTTGTCCCTATGTGACTGAGATATTTCACTCAGCATAATGTCCTTCAGGGTCACCCATTTTGAATAATACTGCATGAGTTCCTTGTTTTTCAATGCAGCGTAGTATTCCATTGTGTGATTATACCACAGCTTCTCTATTCGTTTGTTTGTTGATGGGCACTTGGGTTGTTTCCAACTCCTTGCTATCGTGAACAAAGCCATGATAAACATGAGTGTGCATATATCTGCTTGGATGTCAGTTATGGTCTCTTTGGGGTATATTACTAGTAGTGGAATTGCTGGGTCAAATGGTATCTCTATTTGCAACTTTTTGAGGCACCACACCGCCTTCCACAGTGGTTGCAACATTTTACACTCCCACCAACAGTGAATAAGGGTTCCAGTTTCTCCACAATCTCGCCGGCATTTGTTGCTTGCTGTTCTGTTAAATTTTGCTATTCTTATGGGGGTGAGATGATATCTCATAGTTGTTTTGATTTGCATCTCTCTTAGAGCTAGGGATTTTGAACATTTCTTTATGTATTGTTTGCCATCTGAATGTCTTCTATGGTGAAGTGTCTATTCATATCCTATGCCCATTTGTCAATTGGGTTATTTACATTTATCTTGTTGTGGTGCTCAAGTATTTTATAAATTCTAGATTTAAGTCCCTTATCTGACATGTCATTCCCAAATACTTTTTCCCAGTCTGTGGTTTCCGTTTTTACCCTGTTGGAGAAGTTTTTGGATGTGCATAAGGATTTGATTCTTAGAAGGTCCCATTCATCTATTTTGTCCTCTTCTGGTTGTAGATTTTTCAGGATGTGTGGGAGACTGTTTATGTTGTGGATTAGGACTTCTAGAGTTCTTCCAAGCTTTTCTTTAATGAAGTTAATAGTCCTTGGTTTTAGTCCTAGGTCCTTGATCCACTTTGAGTTGGTTTTTGTGTATGGAGTGAGGTGTGGATCTTGTGTGAGTCTTCTGCAGATATTTTCCAATTTTGCCAACACCATTTGTTTAAAAGGCTGTCGTTTCCCCACTTAACTGATATCATCTCCTAGTCAAAAATCAGTTGACCATAGGTAGATGGGCTGATATCCAGGTTCTCAGTTCTATTCCATTTATCTATGTGTCTGTCATTGTACCAGTACATGCTGCGTTAACCACCACGGCAGTGTAGTAGGATATGAAATCAGTGAATGAGATCCCTCCTACATTTTTTTTATTTTTTCCCCCTATTTTTAAGGAGTGCTTTGCTTATTTGGGGCTTCTTTCCATTCCAAATGAAACTGGAGAGTGCCTTTTCCATCTTGTTGTAGAATGGGATTCGTATTTGTATTGGGATTGCATTGAACGTGTAAATGGCCTTTGGTAGTATTGCCATTTTCACAATATTGAGTCTTCCTATCCATGAACAAGGGATACGCTTCCACTTCTCCAGTTCTCTTTTTCTTTCTTGCAGTAATGTTTTGTAATTTTCTTTAAATAAATGTTTGTGCTTCTGGTTAGATTTACCCCCAAGTATTTAATCTTGTGATTTGCTATTGTGAAGGGTATTGTTTTTCTTAGTTC
>NW_006400475.1:0-3336 GCF_000299155.1 Elephantulus edwardii | reverse complement strand
CTTTGACAAGGAGATGAAATCAGTGAAGTGGGGAAACGACAGCCTTTTTAACAAATGGTGTTGGCAAAATTGGAAAAATATCTGCAAAAGATTCATTTTTATTTTTTGAAGTGTTTTGCTTATTCAGCATCTCTTTCCTCTCCAGTTTCCCTTTTGATCTCCTTGAAAAGTGAATTTGGTATTTAAATTGAGATTGCATTGAACATGTAGATTGCTTTTGGTAGACTTCTCATCTTCACTGAGTCTTCCTATTCATGAACAGGGCACATTTTTCCATTTCTTTAGGATTTTTATTGTGTCTCACAGATTAAGTTCTGATTTCTCAGCAGAAACCATGCGAGCTAGAAGACAATGGGACAGCATATATAGAAAGTAGAAAGAAAACAATTGTTAGGCAAGGATTCTTTACCCAGCAAAGTCTCCATCAAATATGAAGGAGTATTTAGGTCCTTTACAGAAAAGAAAGAACTTAAGGAATTGATGAAAACAAGATCAAAACGACAAGAAATTTTAAGTGAGGCCAACAGAAAGTATATGAACCATAGTAACCAGAAACAACAGAAAAAGAAACACAGCAAAATGGCAGTGGAAAAACCTTGCCTGATAAGAATTACACTTAATATGAATGGACTAAATGCACCAATCAAGAGAGAAAGAGTAGCAGAATGGATAAAAAAACAAAACACATCAATTTGATGCCTACAAGAGACACATTAAAAAAAGAAGAAGAAGAGAAAGACAGACTCAAAATCAAAGCTTAAGAAATGCTAAGTGAGTTTGGTCCTTTTAATTTTCTGACTCCAACTCCCTTGCACATTTCATTGTAATGCTTTGTTTTGTCTTCCTGCACTGCCCTCTGGAATCTTCTGTTCAGCTCCTTAATATCTTTATTTCTTCCTTTTGCTTTAGTTTCTCAGCGCTCCAGTGCAATATTTAGAGTTTCTTCTGACATCCATCTTGGTCTTTTCATCATCCTCTGTCTTTGTAATGACCTTTTGCACTTTTCCTTAAAAAATATTCTTGATATCCTCCCACAGTTAATCTGGTCTTCATTCATTAATGTCCAAGGCCTCAAACCTGTTCCTGAGATGGTTTACAATTCAGGTGGTATAGACTCAAGATAAAATTTTTATTCCTGTGGACTTGACTTAATTTTCCTCATCTTCAGCTTGAACTTGCGTGTGAGTACTTGGTGGTCTGTTCAACAATCAGCACCTGGCCTAGTTTTCACAGCTGATATTAACCTTCTTCAGCAGTTCTTTCCACAGATGTAATCTATCTGATTCCTATGCATACCATCAGGTGCAATCCATGTGTATAGCCTGTGTAAATGTTTCTTATAAAATGTATTTTCAATGAATAAGTCATTGATTGTGCAAAATTCTATCATTCTATTTCTAGCTTCATTTCTGTCACCAAGCCCATGCTTTCCAACTGTTTATCCTTCTTCTCTATTCTCAACTTTTGCATTCCAGTCACGCATTATTTTTAATGCATCTTGATTGCATGTTCGATCAATCTGTCTGAAGTGCAGGCTGGCTTTAGAAGAGGCCGTGACACTAGGGATATTACAGCTAATTTTAGATGGATCTTGGTTGAAAGCAGAGAGTACCAAAGGAATATCTATCTGTGTTTCACTGACTATGCAAAGGCATTTGAGTACGTGTATCACAACAAACTGTGGCTGACTCTGAGAAGACTGGGAATCCCAGAACACTTGATTGTGCTTATGTAAAACGTTTACTTGGACCAGGAGGCGGCCATTAGAACAGAGCAAGGAAACACTGCCTGGTTCAAAATTGGGAAGAGTTAGAATGTGTCCTATCTCCATATCTTTTCAATCTATATGCGAAACAGATTATCCAGGCAGCTGGGCTCTATGAGGAGAAATGTGACATCAAGATTAGAGGTTGTGAAATCAGGATTGGAGGTAGACTCATCAACAATCTGTGTTATGCAAATGAGACAACCCTGCTTGCTGAAACTGAGGAGAACCTGAAACGCTTGCTACAGAAGGTCAAGGACTTCAGCCATCAATATAAATTGAAGCTCAACATCAAGAAAACAAAGATTCTCACTACTGGGCCAATTGGCATCATCATGATAGTTGGTGAAGAGACTGAGATTGTTGACAGCTTCAGTTTGCTTGGCTCTATGATCAACACTCTTGGTACCAGTAGCCAGGAAATTAAAAGATAAATTGCGATGGGAAAGTCTGCTGTCAGAGACCTCTCCAAAGTACTGAAGAACAACGCTGTCAGTCTGGAGACTAAGGTGTGCTTGATCCAGGCCATGGTCTTTGCAATAAGTTGCTATGCATCAGAGAGCTGGACAATGACTAGGGATGCTAGAAGGAGCATTGATTCCTTTGAGCTGTGCTGCTGGAAACGAATATTGAATATACCATGGACTCTTAGGAGAACAAATAAGTTCATCCTGGAGAGGGTGAAGCTAGGTTGTTCCTTGGAGACAAGGATTCTGAAGCTTCGTCTGACATACTTTGGACATGTTGCAAAGTGGGATCAGTCCTTGGAGACGGATATCATGCTTGGGAGATTGGAGCGACAGCACAGGAGAGGAAGACCCTCGATGAGATGGATTGACTCAGTCACTGGGGTAATTGGGATAGGTTTGTAGGAGACAATAAGATTGGCAAGGGACAGAGCACGGTTTAGGGCTGTGTTTAGGGTCCCTATGAGTCTCAGGCAACTCGATGGCACATACCAATAACAGCATCAACAACAGAGGTAGGGAGCACTGGTGGCCTAGTAGCAAGGAATGATGCTACAATCCCGAAGACACATGGTTTGAATTCACCAGAGTCTCTGCTGGAGAAGAAGGGGCTATCTCTTTCTGTACTAGTTGAATCTGATTTGACAGTACACACACACACACACACACACACACACACACACACACAATAACACAAACCCACAGACAGACATGATAGCGGTTACATCATAACAGAACCAGAAGAAATTAAATTGGTAATATAGGAATACTATGAAAAGCTATACTCTGATAAATTAGAAAACCTAGAAGAAATGGACAAATTTCTTGAAACTCATGACCTAGCCAGATTGACAAGGACAGATATAGAACACTTGAACAGACCCATCACAAAAGAAGAAATTGTACAGGTCACAGAAAGACTTCCCCATAAGAAATGACCTGGACCAGATAGCTTCACAGCTGAATCCTACCAAACATTTAAAAGAGGATCTATCATCAATTCTACTTAAATTATTTTTTTCTATATTTTATTAATTTTCATAAACATTTACAGAGATTTTGGGTTTCCATTCATTCATTGTTGCACTATTCTCTCTACCCTCC
>NW_006400474.1:53995-54533 GCF_000299155.1 Elephantulus edwardii | reverse complement strand
TAAATATTTAATTTTTGTAATTATTTAATTATACATAACACAATATATTCCTTTGGCTGAATTCTGTAATTTTTCAAAACAGCACTATAGATGTTGTTGTTGTTGAGTGATGTCAAGTCCAAGATGACTCATAACAACCCGATGAATGAAAGACCTGAGCACTGTTTATAGAGTTTTTTTGGAGCAAGCTGTTTCTGAAGTGGATGCCACTCCTGCTTCCAAGCACCATAGATAGTTCTTTATATATTATTTCTAGTGAAAAAGAAATAACTTTAATCCAAAAGTAGATTTAAAAATGTTAAAATAGTTCTTTTTTTTAAATAGTTCTTTTTTAACGACGCTATATTTTATTAACTTGATTTGACCATATAAAATATATATTCTTTCTTCTGATAGTAACTGATCCACAATAATGAATTGACAAGTTACACAATATTCAAACCCAAGTTCTCATGTTACTTCTAAACAGTTTTGTTGATCTCTTGAGAAGCCCTGGTGGTGTCGACCATAGGGAGCTGAGTTACTAATCCAAAGACTG
>NW_006400474.1:52057-52629 GCF_000299155.1 Elephantulus edwardii | reverse complement strand
CCCATTTTGAATAATAGTACATGAGTTCCTTGTTTTTCAATGCAGCATCCTATTCCATTGTGTGCATATACCACAGCTTCTCTATCCATTCATTAGTTGATGGGCACTTAGGTTGTTTCCAACTCCTTACTATTGTGAACAAAGCCAGGATAAACATGGGTGTGCATATATCTGCTTGGGTGGCAGTTGTGGTTTCTTTGGGGTATATTCCCAGTAGTGGAATTGCTGGGTCGAATAGTATCTCTATTGACAACTTTTTGAGAAAGTGCCATACTGCCTTCCACAGTGGTTGCACGGTGGACCATTCTTTTAGGTGGTACAGCACTCTTCTGTCAAAATTCTGGAGTGAGGTATCCTGGGGTCGTTGTGATGGTACACCTTGTGCCATTGGGGTGTCAAATGCCATAACGGTTACTCATGGCAGGCAGTGTTTGGGGGAACTCCCAGATTAAGATAAGTTTGGAAGGAGGAGTGGCATCCATGTCCTAAACAACATGCCTCTGGAAACTCTTAAGAATTTTGATAAATGATGATAGTCATGGAAAAGCTTCAGGCCTTTTGTTCATAGGGTC
>NW_006400474.1:46031-51957 GCF_000299155.1 Elephantulus edwardii | reverse complement strand
CAAGTTCTCATGTTACTTCTAAACAGTTTTGTTGATCTCTTGAGAAGCCCTGGTGGTGTCGACCATAGGGAGCTGAGTTACTAATCCAAAGACTGCTCCTCTCTGCTGGTTGAAGTGCACCAGGTGCTCGATGGGGAAAAGGTGTTCAGTGTCCTTCTGAGATTTACAGCCTCAGAAACCCAGTGGAGGGGCAGCGATGAGTTGGGACCCTCTTACAATTCTCATATCACTTCCAAACAAATCTCTTGAATTATTTAGGTGTCCATTATTTCACATTCAGATAATGACAATTTTGCCTCTGTTTTTCAAATGCTTACACTTCATTTCCTTTTCTTAAAGCATTAATTGGTATTCTCTAAGCAGTGGTGAAAACTAACGGTAATAACAGACATCCTTATTCTTAATTTAAAAGTAATTTTATTATCTAAGGTTCTGGTTTGTTGTTACTGTGTGCCATCTTGTGAGAACGGATCCACAGCTGACCCTACGGTGGGTTTTCAGTAAATCACACAGAAGGAGAATGACCATCTTTCTCCCCATGGAGCAGCTGGTGGATTCGAACTGTGTACTTTTGATTTGGCAATGCAATGACCCATCACTAAGCCACCAGAGCTTTCTAAGGTTCTGGTAGATATTTTAGTACTATCAAAGTAATTTCCTCCTTTTCCTATTTCTAAGAGGTTTTTATTAGAAATTTTACATTGATTGTTACTTAATACAATTAAAAATATCTTTTTTTTTACGTTGGATTTCCATTTATTTATTGTTGCACAACATCCTTCCTCCCCACCCCTGTCCCCAGTTTTCTTTTTCTCTTTGAAAAAATAAAAAAACTTCTTTACTTTTATACAATATCGCCCAGTCTACTCCACCATGCAGCTCTCATTCAGGACTCTTGTCATCAAAGTAATAACTAATCATATGTTCCAACAATTACAAATATCTTAAAAGTATACCCAATAACCTAAGCTAGGTATTCAACTAGTTATTGTGGAAGAGTAAAGAATTGTTAAACAGGATCGAATCCCAGGGCTCTAACAAGTTATTGTTTAGCAATGAAGACAAGGCTATATAAAGAAAGGTTTAGAGATACTGGCCATTGTGATGGATAATCAAGATCATGCTTTCTTCCAAAACAGACCTATGTTCTTCTAAGGAAAATACAGAAGTATGAAGAGATACTCTCAAGGTGAATATTAATCTGGCATATTTTTTAAAATTGTATTATGAAGCATTGAAAAACAATGAATTCTCAAGAAACACAAGGATAAGTCTAGAGGATGTAATGCTGAGTCAGTTGACTCAGCCACAAAGAGACAAGTTCAATATTAGACCACTGTTATGAAATCCAGAGGATTAAGAGGCAGCAGCGTCAGGGGGAATGGGGGTAGAACAGGAGGAGAATGAATTGATAAGGACCATGATACTGGACTAGTGAAGGGGAGGTAATTCTGAAAAGAATGAGTGAAAAGACAGTGAGTCGTGCTACCAACAAGCTGGGCATGTATGAGAGAGGGAAAGGAGGATAAATCAGTTCAAATGAGTAAATGAAAAGACAATTTCTTTTTTAACTTCTAATCACAATGAAAAAAGAGGAAAAAAATGGATGTAGCAGCTAAAATATATACAAAAGTCATTCATAATATGGCCCTTTAAAAAAAATGGAATGGGAAAGCTGGAGGGCAATTTAGAAGTAACTCTCTGCAAATCCCCTCAGATTCCAAGAAGAAACTGAACCTGCCATTTTGTGTGGTTCCAGCAAAATTATTGCCCAGTCCAAGCTAAGCTTAGTGGGTCGAGCACTATGGCAGGAGCCCCAGTGGCTAAACCATTGTGCTAGGAAGCAAAAGGTCAACTTTTCAAGTCCACCATCTGTTCTGAAGGAGACAGTCTGTTCCTGTGCAGCTTCTGAAACCCTGTAGAACAGTTCTTCTCTGTCCTATAGGATTTCTATGACTTTAATAGAGACAGTGGCAGTGGGCTGGGTGATTTGCTTGCTTTTGAGCACAGAGACTCCTGACAGTGTGAGGGTAGGGTGCCAGTAAGAGGCTGTTGCTTTTTTGCTACTATTAGTGGACAGCAGACTGGACTAGAAGGAGGCCTCCTTTGGAGGTTCTGGGGGAAAGGCCATATGATCTTGGGCAAGAGGACTACTCTCATTCATGATTAAAGGAAAGTAAAATATAAGATACTGTACTTTATTCTTCTTATTGAAACCATACAGAATTTTAATCATGAGAGTTATTAGACTGTAGCTTGAATATTAAGAAGAATGGAACAATGACTAGGAAGACCAAAGGACTATTGATGCCTTTAAATGGGTGTTGGTAAAGAGTTTAATATATCCTGGATATCGTGCCTTTGCTTTACAGGTGAACATATTTCTGCTGTTTTTCAGTCCAGATCTATCTGACATCAACAATGATATACCTTGTGCCATGGCCTCTTCTGAATCCAGCTTAGATTTCTAGTATTCCTTTGTCAATGCACTGTTTTAGCCATTTAAAAATAATCTTCAAGCATGTTTTATTTGCATGAGGTACTAATATTGTTTGATCATTTCTACACTCTGGTGGATCACCTTTTGGGGCATATGAACAGATATTCCACGTCAGTTCACAAGGTAGCTTTCTTCCTTCCGTATTTATTGACAGAAAGACTGGTGAGCACATCCAAAGTTGCATCTATTTTCTGAAACACCACAATTCATATTCCCTTAATTCCTGGGGTTTTTATTTTTTTGCCAATGACTTCAGTGCAACTTGAACTTCTTCCTTCAGCACTATTGATCTTCAGGCTCTTGATCATCTGTTACTTCCTGAAGTTTTCCCGTGTCTACCAATACTTTTTGGCACCATGATGGTGTTTATTCTGTCCATAAACTTGAGGCTTGACTTTGTTCTTCAGTTCTTTCAGTTCCAGAAAGGCTGAACATGTTTACTCCCTTTTGCTCTCTACTTCCAGCTGCTTGTACAATTCATCGTAATACTTTGTCTTCTTTAGCTGCCTTTGAAATCTTCTGCTCAGCTGTCTTACCTCGGCATTTCTTCTCTTTGTTTTGGCTTCTTTTCCTTCCAGTGCATGTTTCAGAGTTTCTTTGGACGTCCACTTTAGTCTCTTCTTTCTCCTTGTCTTTGTATTGACCTTCTATTTTAGGTATAGATTATTTCCTTGAGGACATCCCATAACTGGTTGTCAGTCATTACTTTTCAATTAGTCCCTGTTGATGTGAAATGTCTAAGGTGATGCACTCTGCACAGGGTTCACTGTGCCTAATGTAATCATAGTGTGTGCCAGGCAAGGATGCCTAGAAAGAAGAATGGCCCCATTTAGTCTGGTGCCCCCATGGACCTGAGCGCTGACCGTTGTCCAGCTAAAGCACAGTCCACAGGCTCCAGAATGCATGGCATTGTTCTTAAACATCAAGTCTGTGCTGATTTTAATCGTTGTGATTTCGGGTGAAGGTAAACTTTGAGTACAGCTACGTTCATTGCCATGCATTATGAGGGATGTGGAAACTGACAAGCACCAATTGCTTTGCTGTGTCTTTCTCCTCAAGAGTCTGTTTGCGATGTCAGAAGCGTATGGGAAGAATACATGAAAGAGACCGTAGGAAGGTATGTACGTGGGGAATCCAGTGCTGGAACGGGAAAGCAGGGGAGGCGCAGAGTTATGAGTTCTTTCTTTTCTAGAAGGAAGACTCTTCTGTCCGGAGAAAGCAGTCCGTGGATACACAAGGAATACCCCATGCCACTCACAGGAAAAAAAACAAAGCTCCATAAAAATGATTCTTCTGATGAAGATGAAATTTCCAACAAGGATTTAAGGGAAATAATGGGGAACAATTTAAGCCAAAGGGAAGCTGAAAATATACTACCCCTAATGGCACCAAATTCCAATCAAGTTTTGGCTCACTCTCTTCGGTGCCTCACACAGAACTAGTTTCACAAACATACTTGACCACTGTCTGTAGAGAGAGAGTTAGCCACCTTTGATCCCTTTCATTGATTGTTGGATGTTGCCAGAATATTTAGATTTACACTGTGTGAAAATTCATTCTTTCTCATACCCTCAAACTCAAGATCAAGAATCTATGTCCTATGTTGGTAGAGCGTTTTCTGTCCATGCAAAGTAACGGAAAATTCATATTATTCTTCATAATGTAAAGAAATATTTTATTGATTTAAATACAATAATTCATTTCTATTGTGTTTCATTTCTCATATTCAGTGTGTTCCATACAATCTCTCATTTACATTCTGTTTCATAAAATAATTCATACAAACACACTAACCCATATAATTAATTACCAATGATCTATACCCTAAGGACAGACTAGTGTAAATGAGATTGCAGGATCAATAATTTAATAATCAATATATCCTCTGAATTTACCCTCAGCTCCAAAATACATTCATTTAAATTTAGTGGGTTTTGAGGTGGCTGTATTACAGAACATTCCTTGCTACTAATCTCACTATGATCTCTTCTTTTCGTTTCCTTACCACCTATTTTTTCTACTATAAGAGTTTACCTTTTGTTTGATTGTTTACCACAGTTTTATAAACTTATATGATATGAACTCTATTAAAGAAATTCTTGTTTTGTAGAAAATTGTTTAAATAGTCCCTGACTCATGAGCTATTTGAGCAATGACACAATGCTTGAAGACAATCTTATAGTTAGCTCTTGGTGTTGGTAGGTGGTACTGAGTCCAGTTTAGGCACCCTAGGAGTAATAGATCTGGACCATGTCCTATCCTGTGTCATCCTCAACATCCCTGATACATTTGACAACATTTTGCAGTTACCGTGTCCATCATCTCAGTCAGGGCCTTCCTCTCATTTGTTAACCCTCTGCTGAAGAAAGTCAAAGGCTGTAGTCTTCAATATGAATTGAAGCTCAACATCAAGAAGACAAAGATTCTCATCCCTGGGCCAATTGGCAGCAGCATGATGGATGGAGAAGTGAGTTAAATTTGTTAACAATTTCAGCTTGCTCAGCTCCACAATCAACACTCTTGGCACCAGAAGTCAGGAAATCAAAAGATGAATTGCACTGGGGAAGTCTACTGTCAGCAACCTCTCCAAAGTGCTAAAGAGTAATGATGTCTGTCTAGGGACTATGGTGTGCCTGATTCAGGTCATTGTCTTTGCAATTATTTGCTATGCATCAGAGAGCTGGACAATGACTAAGGATGACAGAAGAAGAATAGATGCCTTCAAATTATGGTGCTGGAGAAGAATCCTGAACATACCACGAAGAAAACAAGTAAGTCTATCTTGGAGAGGGTGAAACCAAGTTTCTCCTTGGAGGCTAGGACTTTGAGATTCTGTTTCATGAACTTTGGGCATGTGGCCAGGAAGGATCAGTCCTTGACGAAATACAAAATGCTTGGACGAGTGAAGGGACAGTGCTAGAAAGAAGACTCCTGGTGAGATGGACACAACAACTGGGAAAATAGGGCTAGGTGTAATGGGGTCAGTGAGACTTGCTCAGGATAGGTCAGGGTTCAGAGCTATTGTACATAAGGTTGCTATGATTGCTGTTGACTGGTTGGCACATAACAACAACAACAACAACAACCACAAGAACTACCTTTACAAGGAAACGCCTTTTGCAGAAACATGACAAAAGTATGAGACAAGCTTCATCTTTGCCTTGCCTCAAGGAGCACTCTGGCTGTGCTTTCCCATGACATCTCTATTCTTTTGGCAGGCCATGGGATATTCAGTATTCTTGCCGGGTACCACAATTCAAGGACATTCATTATTCCTCTGTCATCCGTACTCACTCTCCAACTCTCAGATGCATGTTATGTTGTTGTTAAGTGCCATCGAGTCTTAGGTGACTCGTAGCGACTGTATGAATGAAAGACCTGGACATCTGTATAACTTCTCTCCTTTCTCCAGGTTTATAGGGTTTC
>NW_006400474.1:39408-40813 GCF_000299155.1 Elephantulus edwardii | reverse complement strand
ACAAGGCCGCCTCCCCGAAGCGCGTCGACTTCGTGCCCGTGTCCCCGGCGCCGTCGCCCACGCGGGGCATCGGGAAGCAGTGCTTCTCGCTGTCCCTGCAAAGTTTTGTGAGTAGCAACGGGCTGCCCCTGAACCCCATCCCCAGCCCGACGACGCGGTTCACGACGCGGAGGAGCCAGAGCCCCATCAACTGCATCCGGCCCAGCGTCCTGGGGCCCTTGAAGCGGAAATGTGAAGTGGAGACTGAGTACCAGCCAAAGAGGTTCTTCCAGGGCATCAGCAGCATGCTGCCATCCGACGTGGCACAGTTGTCAGAGCCCGGCGCCTGCGTGCCGCCCGATGCCTTTGACGGCAACAGCAGCGGCGCCGGCTCATCAGGAACTCGCCTGCCAAAGCCAGCATGACCACTGACTCCCCGCTGTCGCCAGCGCAGGCCGCCTCGCCCTTCCTCCTGGTGGACGTCCAAGTGACACCTAGTGACTTCCAAGTAACACCTGGCGACGACCAAGAGACACCTGGCAGCGTCCAAGTGACACCTGGCAGCGTCCAAGTGACACCTGTCAGCGTCCAAGTGACACCTGGCAACGACCAAGAGACACCTGGCGATGTCCAGGGGACACCTGGCGTATGGGAGCTGGGAGAAATCAAGTTGGGACAAGCACTGAACTTTGTGGATTGATTTGAAGCCCTTCCTACTTCCCTCTTCCCTTTTCTTATTTTTTTTTAAAACTTCCGGAAATGTTGTCACTCTAGAGAACTTCTTTGCCCGTGCCAGGCCCTTGAATTCAGTGTAGTAATAATTCCAGACGCTTGCCCCGTGTGTGTGCGGAGGGGCCTTACGCTGCTACTCTGTCTAAATACATTTTATCCCGTGATATTTTTTTAATTATTGAGAGCTCTATTTATTTATTGGATTATTATGTTCTGATGAAAATATAAGTGTTGACATAATCAGTATAGTAAACTGATGTTTTAAAATTCCATATTTGATGCCCACCACGGATATTTAGTGTTATTTTCAGCGATGACTAATTCTCACTTGATAAAGAATAGTAACTTACTAGAAAGAAGCTCTTTTTCTAGAATGCTAGTGGGTTCAGTTGTCCTCTTCTGCCCAGGAGTCCTCACTCATGTCGTTTCCTGGGTACAGAAGTGGAAGGGAGGGGAGTGACAAAAAAGAACAAAGCATATACGTTGGCAGTAGACTTTTTAAAATTAAGCATATAAAAGCGTGTTTTACAGAAACGTTTTCTAATGACATTTTAATAGGAAATCTCATAAGTTATGCAAATATCACTGCTGTACAGAAAATCACAGTTTCTCTTTTTTCCCCTGGGAAAGTATGTTTTCTCGGGGACAGACCTCTAGTGAGGTGGGACAGTGCCTCGCAGCCATCAGCTCTTGG
>NW_006400474.1:37499-37963 GCF_000299155.1 Elephantulus edwardii | reverse complement strand
AAAAGTAAAAGTCCACTTTGCAGATGTCCACCTTTGTGTAAATGGAGAGAAGTATGTTAAAGTCTTCGTTTTGAGCAATTTTTCTGGAAATGCTCTTAGAACCCACCACCTGTGTCTTTTTCCCAGCCCCTTCCTAGAATCTTTCCTTTTTCTTAGCTTTTTTCTTTACTATCACAACCTTTACTGTGTGAATTCAAAGGGAGTAGGCTTCATGAGATCCCTAACATGTCTATTCAATTCTGTAGGGTTACCAAGAGTCCAATTTGGCTCAATGGCAGTAAGGAGCCTATGTCTTAGCTCTCTGCCATAGAAAGACAGTAATGATTTTAACATGGAGTTGATCCCGAGGATGGCTTCACAAGGGCGGGCCGTTTAGTTTAGTTAGGCTGCTAAAATCTTTAGCTCACTGGTGAATCTTATATTCTACAGGAAGCTAAATTTCTTAAAGTCCAATCTTGGATAAA
>NW_006400474.1:4643-5269 GCF_000299155.1 Elephantulus edwardii | reverse complement strand
ACAGCAGCCTTTAATTTAGATTGAAGCTCAACATCAAGAAAGCAAATATTCTCACCACTGGGGCGATTTGCAGAATTATGATAGAAGAGGTAGAGATTGTTAACAGCTTTAGTTTGCTTAGCTTCACTATCAACACTCTTGGTACCAGTAGGCAGGAAATCACAAGATGAATTGCACTGGGAAAGTAGGCTCTCAGGAACTTCTCCGAAGTACTGAACAGCAATGATGTCAGTCTGGAGACTAATGTGTGCGTCATCCAAGCCATAGTCTTCGCCATTGTTTGCTTTGCATCAGAGAGCTTGACAATGACTTGGATGATAGAAGGAAGATAGATGCCTTTGAGCCATGGTGCTAGAGAAGAGTGTTAAATGTACCATGCACTGCCAGGAGAACAAACAGTTTCATCATAATGAGGGTGGAAAGCAGTCTAGACTGCTCCTTAGAGGCAAGGATGCTGAGGCTTCATTGCAAGGAGGGATCAGTTCTTGGAGAGGCCTATCATACTTTGAAGGATGGAGGGACAGGCCCTCGATAAGAAGGTTGGATTCAGTGACTGAATGAGGGTAGGTATGTCAGAAACTGTAAAGTTGGCACAGGATAGAGCAGGGGTCAGGGCTATTGTACAT
>NW_006400474.1:1839-3044 GCF_000299155.1 Elephantulus edwardii | reverse complement strand
AAAAATACCCTAAATAAAGTATTTTATCTTCTCTGGAAAACTAAAAAATAATAACTATTCTGTGTTTAGAAGCCTTTGTTATCCTCTAAACATTTAATTTTCATAATAATTTAATTATACATAACACAATATATTTCTATGGCTGAATTCTGTAGTTTTTCAAAGCAGCACTATTCATCTTGTTGTTGTTAAGTGACGTCAAGTCCTTAACGACTCATAGCGAACTGATGAACGAAAGACTTCAGCACTGTTTACAGAGTGTCTGGAGCAAGCTATTTTTTAAGTGGGTGACACTCGTGCTTCCAAGCACCAATCTCCAGAGGAGGCAGAGGCTTGCCCTCTCCCAGCGAATCTGTATGTGCACCACTGGAGCCCTCAGATCCGCCTCTAGAAACTTCTAAGGAAACAGAACCATCTCCACACCCACAAGAGGCTCCACCTCCTTGTCCAAAGCTTTGGTGTTTTCAACTTTCTGGATGTGACTTGGGGCAATCATGTCACACTGAAATAGAGGCTTTTCATGCTTTGGAGGTAAAGAGACAAGCTCAGTAGGTTTCAAAGCAGGACTTGTGATAGGTGTTAAAGAAATTGCTAATGATGGTTGACCTTCAGCCTGATATAGATCAGAAACTGGATTCTTACTTTCATGTAGAGAAGACGGGTCATTTTTCAAACGTCGTTGGGATCTAGGGGCATAATGCAAGCCTAAAGTCTCTGAGACCTTCGGAGAATCGGTTAATATCTGGATTGGTTTCAGGGAGCGTGTTCCATCTCTGCCCCCTGACTTGTGAAGGGGTGTCAGGGTCTGGAGTGATTCCGTTCCGTGATGAGTGAAGGGCGATGCCCAGGTCTCTTGGCTTCTGCGGGATCACGGATCCGCTGGCCCAGGTCCAGGGTGGTATCTGCAGACCGTGTGGCTTGGACCAGCAGCCACAGTGTCTGTAGTGCGAGCAAGCACGTGGACACGGGGATGCGCAGTGGGGACTTGAGTCTCACAGGATTCTGCGTGTGGGACCCAGTAGTGGAACAAAGGTGCTCTGCTCTGCACGGTGGTGCAACCATCACTGCTACCTTGTCGCAGACCCACTGCATGTTGGTAGCTGCATCTTGGCAAAGGTGGTCTCCTCTTGCCCTGTGCCCTACCCTTTAGTCACCAAACCTTTGTTCACGCAATATCTTCATTTCGAGTCAGAATACATTGGATG
>NW_006400474.1:0-1165 GCF_000299155.1 Elephantulus edwardii | reverse complement strand
GGACCCTACAGAGAGAGTGTTACTTCCTGAGCTAGAGTTCACCCTGAGGCATCAAGGTTAATAGTTAAGGGTAAACCAAATTCTTGCATTTGTGAACCCCTCCCTCCTGAGTCAAGCAGAAGGTTTTCAATAAAAAGAGCTTGGCTTCATTTGCATCGAATTCTCTTTGTGATTTACTTCCTGATATTTTTCCAAAAAGATACAGAGAAGCTTGGCTTGGGTCTTCAGTGGAGAACTCCTGGCCCCCTGTTTTATGCTCTCTGCTCTATCACATTCCTGGCTATTTGTCTCTATATTAATAATTATAAAATTATTCCATTCTTTGGGACCCTCGGTCGGCAACAACCATCCCTCCCCCCAGGTCCACTCCACTATTCAGCCTTCGCTCTGGACTCCTGTCATGACCAAAATACCTAATAATTTTCCCTCTTAAACACTTTTCTTCCTTGTCTGTTTCAATGCATTATACATTATTGAATCCATCCTTCTTAAGTCTCCTCCCAACCCTGAGGTCAGTCCTTTACAACAGTGGCACCATGCAGCATTTATCCTTTTGTGTCTGAGATATTTCACTCAGCACAATGTCCTCCAGGGTCACCCATTTTGAATAATAGTACATGAGTTCCTTGTTTTTCAATGTAGCATCCTATTCCATTGTGTGCATATACCACAGCTTCTCTATACATTCGTTTGTTGATGGGCACTTAGGTTGTTTCCAACTCCTTACTATTGTGAACAAAGCCAGGATAAACATGGGTGTGCATATATCTGCTTAGGTAGCAGTTGTGGTCTCTTTGGGGTATATTTCCAGTAGTGGAATTTCTGGGTTGAATAGTATCTCTATTGACAACTTTTTGAGAAAGTGCCATACTGCCTTCCACAGTGGTTGCCCGGTAGACCATTCTTTTAGGTGTTACAGCACTCTTCTGTCAAAAATCTGTACTGAAGTAACCTGGGGTTGCTGTGATGGTAAAACTTGTGCCATTGGGGTGTCAAATGCCATAATGGTTACTCATGGCAGGCAGTGTTTGGGGTATCTCCCAGATTAAGATAAGTTTGGAAGCAAGAGTGGCATCCATGTCCTAAACAACATGCCTCTGGAAACTCTTAAGAATTCTGATAAATGATGATAGTCATGGAAAAGCTTCAGGCCTTTTGTTCATAG
>NW_006400473.1:61415-62379 GCF_000299155.1 Elephantulus edwardii | reverse complement strand
TGTATCCCACCTAAACTTCTCTCCTTAATACAATAAATACAAAATAAACAGTTAATCATTAGCTAGGAAGACATTTTGAACTATAAATCTTTGATGCCAAAGAACAGGCTTTGTGATGATTTGTAATGTTATAGGGAACCAGTCATAACTGGAAGGGCTTCTTTGCAGACAGCTACCTCTTTGAAAATGTTGGGGACATGCGTCTTATTGCCTCAGATGTGCTAAGGCCATTACAAATTTACACTGCTCTGTCTTTGCAGGTACTATGGATTATCTGTGTGGTTCCCTGACGTCATTAAGCATCTGCAGGCGGATGAATATGCATTACAAATTAGAAAAGTAGAGAGAGAGAAATACGCAAATTTCAGCATTAACTTTACAATGGAAAACTAGATTCATACCGGAGTAGAATATGACAATGGCAGGTATTGAAATTTTGAAACAATTCAATTTGCTACCTCTTCATAAAGATGTGTTCTTAGTTCTCGCTGGTCTTCACCTTTCTGTACTTCAGTTTGTTCATTTAGCCATTTTCAGGCTTAATTTGGATACTTACAAATGAGCTTTATATTAAAGATGTGTATTTTGGTTACTTTAATTAAAACTAAGTTTGAACCTCAATGTCCTTCATATTAAGTAGTGGAGTAGACCTATGTGGAAAAAATATTAGAGACATTCTGGAAAGCAACAAAAATAAGGTAAAGAATAAAAAGTATAAGGAAATAAGGTGGGTTAAACAAGCATGAGGAAGCTCTGGTGGCCTAGAGGTAAGGAACTTCACTGGCATCCCAAAGGCACACGTTCAAATCCATCAGCTGTTCCAAAGGAGAAAGATGGGCAGTCTCCTCCTGTGTGAATTTACAGCCTCTGAGTACACACTGGAGGGTCAGTGATGAGTCTATCCTAACTCAACAGCACATAACCACAACAACATACCAGTACTAAATGCCCAAGTGGAGCAGTG
>NW_006400473.1:24023-25190 GCF_000299155.1 Elephantulus edwardii | reverse complement strand
TGTAACTTCAAGAAAGTTCGTGTTTACAGAAGTTTTCAATATTAAGTCTCTTACATCTTTGGTGATTAAGGCATTATTGGTCTTTTTTAAAAAAACAAAAGCAGGGGAGCAAACACATGAAGAAGTGTTCAAAATCCCTAGCTCTAAGAGAGATGTAAATCAAAACAACTATGAGATATCATTTCACCCCAGTAATAGCAAAATTTAACAGAACAGTAAACAACACATGTCAATGAGGTTGTGAAGAAACTGAAACACTTATTCACTGTTGGTGGAAGTGTAAAACGGTGCAACCACTGTGGAAGGCAGTATGGCACTTTCTCAAAAAGTTGCAAATAGAAATACCATTTGGCCCAGCAGTTCTACTACTGGGAATATACCCCAAAGAAACCAAAACTGCCACCCAAGCAAATATATGCACACCCATGTTTATAGTTGCTTTGTTCACAATAGGAAAGAGTTGGAAACAACCCAAGTGCCCATCAACAAATGAATGGATAGAGAAGCTCTGGTATATTCACACAATGGAATACTATGTTGCGTTAAAAAAGAAGGAACTCATGAAATATTATACAAAATGGGTGACCCTGGAGGACATAATGCTGAGTGAAATATCTCAGTCACAAAAGGACAAATACTATGTAGTGCCACTGTTGTAAAAAGGAACTGACATCAGGGTTGGAGGGAACCTTAGAAAAGAGAGAATAAATATGTCTACTGCATTGAAACAGATGACAGAGAGAACTGTTTAAAAGGAATATATGATTAGGTATTATTTTCATAACAAGATTCCAGAAAAAGAACTGCATAGTTAAGTGGACTGTGGGCTTAAGGGGGCAGGGGATTATATAACAATGAAAGGATTTGTTTTTGTTTTTTTTTTCTTTTCAAAGAGAAAAGTGAACTTGTGGGGGAGGACTGGACGGGAGGAAAATGTGCAACAATGAATGAATGAGGAAAAAAATTAAATGGGAAGAATATGGTGTAAAAAATGAAAAAATTGGCACTTCACCGAAGACGACATTCAGATGGCTAACAAGCACATGAAGAAATGCTCAAAATCCCTCGCCCTAAGAGAGATGCAAATTAAAACAACTATGAGATATCATCTCACCCCAGTCAAAATAGCAAAATTTAACAGAACAGCAAGCAACAAATGCTGGCGAG
>NW_006400473.1:14380-15193 GCF_000299155.1 Elephantulus edwardii | reverse complement strand
CTTCTAAGACTCCTGAACATAATCATAGTTCAATGCCAATTTGACAGTCATAATTGCCCATCCAGGAAAGAGACCCTGCAAGCCAGATATGTACCCTCAGAAGACTCAGAGCCTACAATTATCACAAACATTGCATCTCTCAGCTCTCACAACACCTTAGGAAGGTCTCCACCTCTAGAAACAGCCTTTTTAGTGATTTTCTGTTATATGAACAACTGAAAGTTTCACTTAAAACCTTACTAAATCAGAATTCAGTACCCAAAACTTCCGAGCTGTTTTTCAAGATACCAAGGGGGAAATCTAGGAAATGAAATGTAGATACAGCAATGAGACGAAGGGTAGAGTCAAAGATATCCAACAAGAAGATTCCAGTGAAGAGATTAGGGCATCCCATAGCCTTTTGATTCTCTCTGCCAAGCACCATAAAGACAATATTCTCTCATTTTAGCCTGCTTAATATTAAAATGCCCTTCACTCTTTCTCCACTAAAGCACCTCGCCTGTTCATATATCAGAGACTGTAGTTTCAGGAATATCTGAACTTGGTATTCACCTAGGTTCAAAGGAAGAGAACTGACAAGTTGTCAAGGGCATATTGGCTGCATATCTGGTTTTTCTTTCACTCCCATAGCGTGCCAAACTTAATCCAGCTACCAAAACCTACAAAACCACCAATTATGTGCAATTACATAAAGAATAACATGCACAGCAGGCTGCTTTGAAATGAGCTACACCCTTCTTGGAGTTTTATTTCTGCCCAGTAAAATCTGTGTTTTGAGTCAAGCTTCTCTTGTGAGCTGTGATGTAAAAGAAA
>NW_006400473.1:13683-14280 GCF_000299155.1 Elephantulus edwardii | reverse complement strand
AAAAATTAAAAAAGAAAAAAAAAGAAAGAAACAATTTTTAAATGAAGATCAAACCAATAAACATTCATGATTAACTCTCTCATTCTGGTTTCTCACATTAGAGATTCTATTAGACCCTATATCTTAGTTTTTAGAGTGTTGCTGTAACAGAAATAACAAAGGTGGTTACTTTAAAGCATAGAAATTTATTTCCTCATAGTTCAGGAGGCTCAAAGTCCAAATCAGGGTCCGAGCTGTGTTGATTCCTTCCATGCTGTGGCCTCAGCATCTATCCAATCCTTGGCAGTCCTCCTGTAGCATCTGTCCTGCCTCGTTCCCTGTGTGTGGCGTGAATGTGTGCCTGCATGTCTAACTTGCTCTTTTTAGAACTCAGAAATCATAAGGCTCAGGATCTACAAGGCAGTGACCTTAACCAATTGACCATGTGACATTGGGATGGATTATTGAAGATTATTACATTTACATCTGCTCAGCCTAAACCTACTAATTTAATCACATAACAAAATTACAAAAGCATCCAGCCAGGATTTCAATGCATATCTGAGGTAAGGGACACAGTTAAGCCCATAGCACTCACTCCACATTCCAGACAGCCAC
>NW_006400473.1:10800-13033 GCF_000299155.1 Elephantulus edwardii | reverse complement strand
GTTGTTGTTGTTTTTGATGTTGTGTGCCATCCAGTCACCTGCGACTCATTGTGAACTTATAAACAACAGCTCTGAAACCTGCCCTATCATAAGCCAGTCTCACTGGCTCCAACACACCTACCTCCATTACCTCAGTTACTGTGTCATTTCATCTCATCTGGGGTCTTCTTCTCCTGTGCTGTCCCTCTGCCCTTCTGAGCATGATGCCCTTCTCCAAAGACCAGTCCCTCCTAGCCACGTACCCAAAGTATGTGAGACAGAGCTTCAAAATCCTAGCGTCCAAGTAGAAACTTGGTTTCACCCTCTCCAAGACAGGCCTCTTTGTGTTCTTGGCAATCCATGGTATGTTCAACACTTTTCTCCAGCACTACAACTCAAAGGCATTGACTCTTATTCTGTCATCCTTAGTTAGTCATAGTCAAGCTCCCTGATGCATAGCAAGTAATTTGCAAAGACCTTGGCCTGAATCAGGCATGCCTTAGTCTTGAGACTGACATCATTGATTCTCAGTTCTCTGGTGAGGTCCCTCACCACAGATTTTCCAGTGCAATTTGTCTTGATTTCCTGGCTGTTGGTGCCATGAGTGTTGATTGTGGAGCTAAGCAAGCTGAAATTGTTAACAATAATTCTTCTCCATCTATCATGATGCTGCCAATTGGCCCAGTGATGAGAATCTGGTCTTCTTGATGTTGAGCTTCAACCCATATTAAAGATTTCAGTCCTTGACTTTCTGTGGCAAGCACTTCGGGTCCTCCTCAGTTTCAGCAAGCAAGAGTGTGTCATCTGCATATCACAGGTTGTTGATGAGATTTCCTCCAGTCCTAATACCACTTTCCCCTTCATAAAGCCCAAACTACATAGTGCACTAATATAAAGGCAGAACATTCATGTCATCTCTTAATGTTGGGAGTATACAATATATGTTTCTTTCATGCCAAACACAGTATAATCACATTCAATGAATGTACAATAGATAGAGGTGGGGGAGAAATTCCAAAGAATACCTTAAGAAATGCTGTATATCTTACTTATATACTACCATACCTTAAATTCCAGCAGATACAGTAAACAAGAACTTCTCTCTAAACCTACACTTGATTCTCTTCTGTAATGTTCTTCTGGACTTGAATTCTGAAATTCAATGCTGATGAGATAATAGATGTTATACGGTGATCCGCCCAGCCCAGTACTTTGGCTATGACTGCCACCAAAGCACACGTGGGGGGAGAGCATACGAGCTCATCACCGCTGTTTCTGGTTTCCTCTGCAAATCACATGGGCTTCAGTTAATCAAAGTCTCTAGCATGTTCATTAAGTTAATGAGAAGAAATAGGGAGCAAAAGATAATCTAAAAATCTGTTATCATCAAAAAAGGTGATACATGCATAATTCTTCTGCTACAAAAAGATAAAGTCTTAATACATGTGATAACTGAGATAAACTTTGAAAATGCTATGCTAGGTAGAATCAAGATTCTGCTGAATATTATCCAAAAATGACCGGAACAGTACCACAACAGAAAACTGCAGTTGTGCAGACTGTAGAGATATTATAGCTAATGTTAGATGTATCTTGGCTGAAAGCAGAGAACACGAGAGGAATGTCTATCTGTGTTTCAATGACTATGCGAAGGCATTTAATCGCAACAAACTGTAACTAACTCAGAGAAGAATGGGAATCCCAGAACATTTGATTGTGCTTATGCAAAACTTGTACTTGGACCAGGAGGCAGTCATCAGGACAGAGCAAGGAAACACTGCATGGTTCAAAATTGGGAAGGATGAATGCCAGGGATGTATCCTTTCTCCATACCTTTTCAATCTATATGCAGAAGAGATCATCCAGGAGGCTGGGCTCTATGAGGAGGAATGTGGCTTAGGTTTAGAGGAAGACACATCAACAACTTGCATTATGCAGATGACACAACCATGATTGCTGAAACAGAATGACCTGAAGTATTTGCTGCAGAAGATCAAGGACTGCATCCTTAAACATGGATAGAAGCTCAACATCAGGAAAACAAAGATTCTCACCATTGGGCCAATTGGCAGCAGCTTGATAGATGGTAAAGAGACTGAGACTGTGAACATCTTTAATTTGCTTGGCTCCAGAATCAACACTCTTGGTACCAGCAGCCAGGAAATCAAAAGATTAATTGCATCGGGAAAGTGTGCTGTCAGGGTCCTCTCCAAAATACTGAAGAGCAACAATGTCAGTCTAGAGACTAAGGTGC
>NW_006400473.1:2149-3520 GCF_000299155.1 Elephantulus edwardii | reverse complement strand
AGTTCCAAAGCAGTGGTTGGTTGGTGCAAAGTGGTTTTTGTTTTTTTGTTTTGTTTTGTTTTGTTTTTTATTTTGTGTGCGTGTGCCATCAAATCAGATCTGACTGGTACAGGAGGATATTGCGCCTCCTTCTCCGGCAGAGCATCTGGTGGATTCGAACCGTGTTCCTCTGGGATTGCAGGGTGCAAAGTGTTTTGAAGCTGCCAAGGACCATGTGGGCTGTGCTGCCTGAGGGGAGGCGGAGCAAACAGAGGGGGCTGTTGTTAGTGACCCTCTATTCCTCCCTTTAGAACATTTTCCTTGCCCCCTTTTACTAACTTTCTTTTTTTAACTGCCTCCCAGCAGAGCACACTCTATTTTCTTGTTTTCTTCTTCCTCCTTCCCTGCTCTCTCTGGCTCTTCACTTCTAGCAGTGTGCAAAAAAGCAAGGCTACACCCTACTGGGACACTGAGGACAAAGGCATGTGCCCACCTATGCAAATCTGAAGGCCCAGAGGATGGGCAGTGTGGAGAGTAGGGGCGAGGCAGGGACCATGAACACTGGGCTGTTGCCTCTGCACACAGCTCTCTGTTTAGAGCTGCATTTCCAGCAGCTTCTAAACTCCTGTGACCTGATAGGTGAGGCACAGTGGGCATGACACCTGAGAGGGGACCTTCTGAGGGGCATGAGTCTGAGGGCTCAGCATTTGACTCCTGAAAGGCAAGGCAGTCCTCAGCCAGGTTCTTAGAGTTCATTGACTGGTGGGACGTCACCTGCATCTCCTCGATCCTGTAGAATTGGAATTTGCAGAGGTTTCTGCCATGCTCATGCTCCCCTTTAGAATCAAAAGCGCAAAGGACCTGGAAGGGGAGGCAGGGAAGCAACCCACATCCCTCTATTCAGTCTCACCATCTGCCCCAGAAGCAGGGGGGTAGACTCCCAAGCAGTTCTCAGGTGCCTGGAGGGGGGCCTGGCCCATCTGATGCTCAGAGGCTAAGATCATCGAAACCACAAGTGTGCTGAAACAGGTTCAAACCAGCTCTTTAGATTTCAGGAGTTTAGGGAAGCAGTCACTAAACGTCCATTACTAAAAAGGAAATTACATAAGCAATGAGATAATATTTTAAGATAAAGGTAATATTTAAAGCATGTATCATTTTCTACTTATTTGACTATTATCTGTGCTTTTGAAGTTCCCCCCTCTCCATTACATCTGTAAGGTACACATGCTGTATCATGATCTCCTGCTGGAGATGATCTCCTCTGTTTAGATCTTTGCAGCTCCAAGTTCAGAGACATCAGGTTTTGGCATCAAGTATGTAGCCTGAATGGAGAGAGGTTAAAGGCATTCCCTTTAAGAACAGGAACTAGGCAAGGATGCCCACTATCAC
>NW_006400473.1:0-1645 GCF_000299155.1 Elephantulus edwardii | reverse complement strand
AGTGAGATGGATTGATTCAGTAATTGAAGTAATGAGGGTGGGTGTGTTAGAAACAATAAGATTGGCACAGGATAGAGCAAGGTTTAGGGCTGTTGTACGTAGGTCACTATGAGTTAGAGGCGACTCAAAGGTACATAACAACATCATGAGAAGCTGAAGAGCTGTTCAGTTCCCACATCTTAACCTCACTGCCTTAGCCCGGTATCTGAGGGCCCAGGTCTCATCCTGTCCACACAAGACAGAGGGAACCCACCTCCAATTTACAGTCTGTCCTGCCTGGTTCTTTCTTTCCTGAAAGGAGAGCGTCCATGGGCTAAGATTAAAGAGTGTTTGGGGGGAGGTTGTTTTTATGGGGGTTTTTTTGTTTACATTTTAATAAGTCAATTGTTGTTGTTGCTGTTAGATGCTGTCAAGCCCTTTCCAATGAACAGTGACTCCATGTGAATTGCCCCAAAGGGTTTTCTGGTCTGTAATCTTGACAGGAACAAATCACCAGGTGTATCCCCCATTAAAGCTGCTGGTGGTTTTGGTGGGATTTTTGTAAAAATGGGTTTCCATACAATAATTTGTATACATTGTGTTTCACTCACGTACATTGTAGCTCATGCAATCTTTCATATACATTGTATTTTATATAATTAATTGTTATTGATCTAGGCCTTGTTTTAATTGTTTTTGGTCAAACATTCTTCTAAGTAATATAGCACTAGTCTGTCCATTTGCTGTACAGAGGTAACTTGTGGTTGCAGTGATGCTGAATACTGTGACACTGATGTGTCAAATGCAATAATGGTTACTCATGGTGGAGCTCCCTGATCAAAACAAGCTTGGAAGCAAGAGTGGCATCCACTTCCGATAGCTTGTCTCTGGAAACTCTATGAACTTGGATAAATGATGAAAGTTATACAAGTGTGCAGGTCTTTCATTCATAGGGTCACTATGAGTCATCTACGACTTGATGGCACTTAATAAACAATAAGATGTCTATTATAGAAGGCAAAGAGTGCACTGCAATCCCAGAGATATGCGGTTCGAATCTACCAGATGCTTTGCTGGAGAAGGAGGGACAATCCCCTGTACCAGTCAGATCTGATTTGACGGTACCTGTGCAAAAAAATAATAATAATAAAAAGAAGGCAAAGAGTGAAAAACTCTAGGAAAGCGGATTTTAGTGGGCAGATGGGGAGGTTGATGGAACAGGAAAGATTCAATGGGGAGTTGAAAAACAGGGTAAGATTAAAATTTTAATTTAAAATAGCCTCCCCCCCTCCCCAGCTCCACTGGGCCAAGAGAGAAGAGACTCTTCTTATACCCCTACATTTCTTTTCCCCCACTTTCTGCAGATTAAGACTTAGGGAACGTGGTGAAGAAGTCACTAGAGAGTTGAAAGAATAACATTAGGAGTTGTCTCCTCAAGATTTGCTCACTTAATTGCTTGTTCCAGTACCATGCAGGTCACCTGTAGATCCACGGGAAATTAGGACTCAGGATCTATGTGGGCAGATGGAGTCTTAAAGTCACATTCTCAACCTTGTCTTTCTGCTTTGCAGGGCCACAGGCTTTGGCTTCTTGAATGCTCTGTGCAAAGCAGCAGCCGTCCTCGGAAACTTAATATTCGGCTCCCTGGTCGGCATCACCAAAGCCA
>NW_006400472.1:45159-45906 GCF_000299155.1 Elephantulus edwardii | reverse complement strand
GGCAAGCCGTGTTGCGGGGGAGCAATGCTATACCTGAAGATGGGGGTCGTGGGTTAGAGCTGCAGGGGTGTGTCAAGATCCATGTCCACTCCCACCGTTCACTGCGTCTGTGCACAGTCCTTGGCCAGTCCCAACGTTCAGAGCTGGCGTGGGGGTGCACGAGCCGGGTCGGGGGGGTGGCAATGCAATACCTGAAATTGGGGGTCGTGGGCAGGAGCTGCAGGGGTGTGTCCCGATCCAAGTCCATTCCCACCATTCACTGCCTTTCTGCACAACCCTTGGCCAGTCCCAAAGATCAGGGCTGGCATGGGGGTGCGCGAGCCGGGTCTGGGGGGACCAATGCTATATCTGATGATGGGGGTCGTGGGTCAGAGCTGCAGGTGTGTTTCCAGATTCAAGTCCACTCCCACCGTTCCCTGCATCTGCGCACAGCCCTTGGCCAGTCCCAAAGTTCAGACCTGGTGGGGGCGTGCAAGAGCCGGTACGGGGGGGGAGCAATGCTATACCTGAAGAGGGGGTTCGTGGGCCAGAGGTGCAGGGGTGTGTCCCGATTCAAGTCCACTCCCACTGTTCACTGCATCTGTGCACAGTCCTTGGCCAGTCCCAAAGTTCAGAGCTGGCGGTGGGGTGCGCGACCCGGGTCTGGGGAGAGCAATGTTATAGATGAAGATGGAGGTCGTGGGTCAGAGCTGCAGGGGTGTGTCCCGATTCAAGTTCACTCCCACCGTTCACTACGTCTGTGCACAG
>NW_006400472.1:42566-43767 GCF_000299155.1 Elephantulus edwardii | reverse complement strand
ATACCTGAAGATGGGGGTCGTGGGTCACAGCTGTAGGGGTGTGTCCCGATCAAGTCCACTCCCACCGTTCACAGCGTCTGCGCACTGGACTTGGAAAGTCCAAAAGTTCAGAGCTGTCGGGGGGGGAGGGGTGCGCGAGGTGGGTCAGGGGTTAGCAACGCAATACCTGAAGACGGTTGTTGTGGGTCAGAGCTGCAGGGGTGTGTCCCGATTCAAGTCCACTCCCACTGTTCACAGCGTCTGCGCACAGCCCTTTGCCAGTCCCAAAGTTTAGAGCTGGCGGGGGCGGGGGTGCGCGAGCTAGGTCAGGGAGGGCAATGTTATACATGAAGATGGAGGTCGTGGGTCAGAGCTGCAGGGGTGTGTCCCGATTCAAGTCCACTCTCACCTTTCACCGCATCTGCGCACAGCCCTTAGCCAGTCCCCAAGCTCAGAGCTGGCAGGAGGGGGCAGTTGCGCGAGCCGGGGCAGGGGGGGAGCAATGCTATACCTGAAGATGGGGGTCATGGGTCAGAGCTGCAGTGGTGTGTCCCAATTCAAGTCCACTCTCACCTTTCACCGCATCTGCGCACAGCCCTTGGACAGTCCAAAAGTTCAGAGGTGGTGGGGGGGTGCGCGACCCATGTCGGGTGGGAGCAATGCTATACCTGAAGATGGGGGTCGTGGGTGAGAGCTACAGGGCTGTGTCCCAATTCAAGTCCACTCCGACCGTTCACTCCGTCTGCACACAGCCCTTGGACCATCCCCAATTTCAGAGCTGTCGATGGGGTGGGGGGGTGGTGCGCGAGCCAGGTCGGCGGGGAGCAATGCTATACCTGAAGATGGGGGTTGTGGGTCAGAGCTGCAGGGGTGTGTCCCAATACAAATCCACCCCCACCGTTCACTGCGTCTGCTCATAGCCCTTGGCCAGTCCCAAAATTCAGAGCTGGCGGAGGGGGGCGCAAGCTGGGTCAGGGGGGAGCAATACAATACCTGAAGACGGGGATCATGGGTCAGACCTGCAGGGTTGTGTATCGATCCTAGTCCACTCCCACCATTCACTGCATCTGCACACAGCCCTTGGCCATTCCCAAAGTTCAGAGCTGGTGGGGGGGTGCGTGAGCCGTGTCAGAGGTGAGCAATTCAATAACTGAAGACGGGGATCGTCGATCAGAACTGCAGGGGTGTGTCCCGATTCAAGTCCACTCCCACCGTTCACTGC
>NW_006400472.1:41311-42216 GCF_000299155.1 Elephantulus edwardii | reverse complement strand
ATGGGGGTCGTGGGTCAGAGCTGCAGGGGTGTGTCCTGATCCAAGTCCACTCCCACCGTTCACTGCGTCTGCACACAACACTTGGCCACTCCCAAAGTTGAGAGCTGGCGGGGGGTGGGGGGTGCGCAAGCCGCGTCGGGGTGGAGCAATGTTATACATAAAGATGAAGGTCATGGGACAGAGCTGCAGGGTTGTGTCCCGATTCACGTCCACTTCCACCGTTCACTGCGTACGCACACAGGCCTTGGCCAGTCCACAAGCTCAGAGCTGGCGGGGCATAGGTGCACGGGCCGGGTCAGGGGGAGCAATGCTATACATGAAGATGGGGGTCATGGGTCAGAGCTCCAGTGGTGTGTCCCGATTCACGTCCACAACCAACGTTCACTGCGTCTGCGCAAAGCCCTTGGCCAGTCCTAAAGTTCAGAGGTGGCGGGGCAGTGCGGGAGCCGCGTCAGTTGGGGGGGGGAGCAATGCTATAGCTGAAGATGAGGGTCGTGGGTGAGAGCTGCAGGGGTGTGTCCAGATTCAAGTCCACTCCCACCTTTCACTGCGTCTGCGCACAGCCCTTGGCCATTCCTCAAGCTCAGAGCTGGAGGTGCGGGCAGGTGCGCGACCTGGGTCGGGAGGGGAGCAATGCTATACCTGAAAATGGATGTCATGGGTCAAAGCGGCAGTGGTGTGTCCTGATTCAAGTCCACTCCCACCGTTCACTGCGTCTGCGCACAGCCCTTGGCCAGTCCCAGAGTTCAGAGCTGGTGTGGGGTTGCGCGAGCCGGGTCGGAGGGGGCAATGCAATACCTGAAGATAGGGGTCGTGGGTCAGAGCTGCAGGGGTGTGTCCCGATCCAAGTCCACTCCCACTGTTCACTGCGTCTGCGCACAGCCCTTGGCCAGTCCCAATGTTCA
>NW_006400472.1:12737-13191 GCF_000299155.1 Elephantulus edwardii | reverse complement strand
GGTCAGAGCTGCAGGGGTGTGTCCCGATACAAGTCCAATCCCACGGTTCATTGCGTCTATGCATTGCCCTTGGCCAGTCCCAAAGTTCAGTGCTGGCGGTGGGGTGCGTGAGCCGTGTCAGTCGGGAGCAATGCTGTACCTGAAGATGGGGGTCGTGGGTCAGAGCTGCAGGGATGTGTCCCGATTCAAGTCCACACCGACCGTTCACTGCGTCTGCGCAGAGCCCTTGGCCAGTCCCAAAGATCAGAGCTGGCGGGGGAGTGGGGGGGTGGGGACGGGTATGCGTGGGCTGGGTCGTGGGGGGAGCAATGATATGCGTGAAGATCGGGGTCGTGGCTCAGTGTTGCAGAGATGTGTCCCGATTCAAGTGCACTCCCACCGTTCACTGCGTCTGCGCACATCCCTTGGCCAATCCCAAAGTTCAGGGCTGGTGTGGGGGTGCGCGAGCCGGGTC
>NW_006400472.1:10077-11095 GCF_000299155.1 Elephantulus edwardii | reverse complement strand
TGGGGGTCGTGGGTCAGAGCTGCTTGGGTGTGTCCCGATTCAAGTCCCATCCCATTGCTCACTGCGTGTGCGCACAGTCCTTGGCCAGTCCCAAAGTTCAGAGCTGGCATGGGCGGGTGGGGTGCGCGAGCCGGGTCAGGGGGGTGCAATGCTATGCCTGATCATGGGGGTCGTGGGTGAGAGCTGCAGGGGTGTGTGCTAATTCAAGTCCACTCCCACCGATCACTGCGTCTGCGCACAGAGCTTGGCCAGTCCCAAAGTTCAGAGCTGGCGGGAGGATGCGCAAGTGGGGTCGGCACGGAGCAATGCTACACCTGAAGATGGGTATCGTGGGTCAGAGCTGCAGGGGTGTGTGCTAATTCAAGTCCACTCCCACCGTTCACTGCATCTGTGCACAGTCCTTGGCCAGTCCCAAGGTTCAGAGCTGATGGGGTGGTGCGCGAGCCGGGTCGGGCCAAACAATGCTATACCAGAAGATGGGGTTCATGGGTCAGAGCTTCAGGGGTGTGTCCCGATTCGAGTCCACTCCCACCATTCACTGCGCCTGCTCACAGCCCTTGGCCAGTCCAAAAGTTCAGAGGTGGCAGGGGGGTGCGCGAGCCGGGTTAGGGGGTAGCAATGCTATACCTGGAGATGGGGGTCATGGGTGAGAGCTGCAGGGGTGTGTCCTGATTCAAGTCCACTCCCACCGTTCACTGCGTCGGTGCACAGCCCTTGGCCAGTCCCAAAGTTCAGAGCTGGCGGGGGGGAGCGCGAGCTAGGTCTGGGTGGAGCAATGCTATACCTAAAGATGGGGGTCGTGAGGCAGAGCTGCAGGGTGTGTCCCGATTCAAGTACACTCCCACCGCTCACTGTGTCTCCGCACAGCCCTTGGCCAGTCCCAAAGTTCGGAGCCCTCGTGGGGGTGCGCGAGCCTTCTCGAGGGGCAGCAATGCTATAACTGAAGATGGGGGTCGTGGGTCAGAACTGCAGGGGTGTGTCCCGATTCAAGTCCACTCCCACCATTCATTGCGTCTGC
>NW_006400472.1:8368-9755 GCF_000299155.1 Elephantulus edwardii | reverse complement strand
CACTCCCACCGTTCCCTGCGCCTGCGCACAGCCCTTGGCCAGGCTGAATGTTCAGAGCTGGCGAGGGGGTGGGCGAGTCGGGTCTGGGGGAATAATGCTATACCTGAAGATGGGGGTCGCGGCTTAGAGCTGCAGGGGTGTGTCCCGATTCAAGTGCACCCCCACCGTTCACTGCGTTGGCGCACAGCCCTTGGCCAGTCCCAAACTTCAGAGTTGGAGGGGGGGTGCGCGAACCGTGTCAGGGGGGAGCAATGCTATACCTGAAATTAGGGGTTGTGGGTCAGAGCTGCAGGGGTGTGTCTCAATTCACGTCCACTCCCACTGTTCACTGCGTCTGTGCACAATCCTTGGCCAGTACCAAAGTTCAGAGCTGGCGGGGGGGTGGGTGCGCGAGCCGGGTCGGGGGGTAGCAATGCTACACCTGAACATGGGGGTTGTGGGTCAGAGCTGCAGGGGTGTGTCCCAATTCAAGTCCACTCCAACCATTCTCTGTGTCTGCAAACAGCCCTTGGACAGTTCCAAAGTTTAGAGCTGGCGGGGGGATGCGCGAGCCGGGTCGGGGCAGAGCAATGCCATACCTGAGATCGGGATCGTGGTTTAGAGCTGCAGGGGTGTGTCCTGATACAAGTCCACTCCCACCGTCCACTGCGTCTGCGCCATCCCTTGGCCAGTCCCAAAATTTAGAGCTGGCGGGGTGGTGCGTGAGCCGGGTCAGGGAGGAGCAATGCTATACCTAAAGATGGTGGTCATGGGTCAGAGCTGCAGTGGTGTGTCCCGATTCAAGTCCACTCCCACCGTTCACTGCGCCTGCTCATAGCGCTTGGCCAGTCCCAAAGTTCAGAAATGGTGGTGGGGTGCGTGAACCGTGTTGGGGGGTGGGAGCAATGCTATACCTGGAGAACTTGGTCGTGGGTCAGAGGTGCAGGGGTGTGTCCTGATTCACGTTCACTCCCACCGTTCCCTGCGCCTGCGCACTGCCCTTGGCCAGGCTCAATGTTCAGAGCTGGTGGGGGGGGGTGGGCGAGTCGGGTCGGGGGGAGTAATGCTATACCTGAATATGGGGGTCGCGGCTTAGAGCTGCAGGGGTGTGTCCCGATTCAAGTGCACCCCCACCGTTCACTGCGTCGGCGCACAGCCCTTGGCCAGTCCCAATGTTCAGAGCTGGCGGGGGAATGCGCGAGCCGGGTTGGGGCGGAGCCATGCTATACCTGAAGATGGGGATCGTGGGTCAGAGCTGCAGGGGTGTGTCCCGATTCAAGTCCACTCCCACCGTCCACTGTGTCTACGCACAGCCCTTGGCCAGTTAAAAAGTTCAGAGCTGGCGGAGGCGTGTGCGAGCCGGGTCGGGGGGGAGCAATGCAATACCTGAAGATGGGGTTCGTGGGTA
>NW_006400472.1:6037-7254 GCF_000299155.1 Elephantulus edwardii | reverse complement strand
GCACAGCCCTTGGCCAGTGCCAACGTTCAGGGCTGGTGGGGGGTGCACAACCCGGGTTGGGGGTGAGCAATGCTATACCTGAAGGTGTGGGTCGTGGGTCAGAGGTGCAGGGGTGTGTCCCGATTCAAGTCCACTTCCACCGTTCACTGCATCTGCGCACAACTTTAGGCCAGTCCCAAAGTTCAAAGATGGCGGGGGGGGGGTGCCCAAACCGGGTCAGGTGGGAGCAATGCTATACCTGAAATTAGGGGTTGTGGGTCAGAGCTGCAGGGGTGTGTCCCTATTCAAGTGCACCCCCACCGTTCACTGCATCGGTGCACAGCCCTTGGCCACTCCCAAAGTTCAGACCTGGGGGGGTGTGCGAGCCAGGTCGGGGTGGAACAAAGTTATACCTGAAGATGGGGGTCATGGGTCAGAGCTGCAGGAGTGTGTCCGGATTCATATCAACTCCCACCGTTCACTGCGTCTGCGAACAGCCCTTAGCCAGTCCCAAAGTTCACAACTGTTGGGGGGGGGGGTGTCCGCGAGCTGGGCCAGGAGGGAACAATGGTACACCTGAAGATGAGGGTCATAGGTCAGAGCTGCAGGGGTGTGTCCCAATTCACGTCCACTCCCACCGTTCACTGCGTCTGCTCACAGCCCTTGGCCAGTCCCAAATTGCAGGGCTGGCGTGGACGTGCGCGAGCCGGGTCGGAGGGGAGCAATGCTATACCTGAAGATGGGGGTCGTGGGTCAGAGCTGCAGGGCTGTGTCCGGATTCATATCAACTCCCACCGTTCTCTGCATCTGCGAACAGCCCTTGGACAGTACCAAAGTTCAGAGCTGGTGGGGGGGGTGGGCGGGGATGCGCGAACCGGGTCGGGGGATAGCAATGCTACACCTGAACATGGGGGTTGTGGGTCAGAGCTGCAGGGGTGTGTCCCAATTCAAGTCCACTCCCACCGTCCACTGCGTCTGCGCCCAGCCCTTGGCCAGTCCCAAAATTCATAGCTGGCGGGGGGTTGTGCGGGCCGTGTCGGGGAGGAGCAATGCTATACATGAAGATGGGGATCGTGGGTCAGAGCTGCAGGGGTGTGTCCCGATTTAAGTCCACTCCCACCGTCCACTGCATCTGCGCCCAGCCCTTGGCCAGTCCCAAAGTTCAGGGCTGGCGTGGGGGTGTGCGAGCCGGGTCGGGGGTGAGCAATGCTATACCTGAAGGTGTGGGTCGTGGGTCA
>NW_006400472.1:4006-5162 GCF_000299155.1 Elephantulus edwardii | reverse complement strand
GTGTGTCCCGATTCAAGTCCACTTCCACCGTTCACTGCGTCTGTGCACCTCCCTTGACCATTCCCAAAGTTCACAGCTGGCGGCGGGGGTGGGGTGGGGGGGTGTGCGCGATCTGGGTCAGGGGGGAGCAATGGTATAACTGAAGATGGGGATAATGGGTCAGAGCTGCAGGGGTGTGTCCCAATTCACGTCCAATCCCACCATTCACTGCGTCTGCGCACAGCCCTTGGCCAGTCCCAAAGTGCAGGGCTGCCGTGGATGTGCGCGAGCCGGGTCGGAGGGGAGCAATGCTATACCTGAAGATGGGGGTCGTGGGTCAGAGTTGCAGAGGTGTGTCCCGATTCAAGTCCAATCCCACTGTTCACTGCGTCTGCGCTCAGCCCTTGGCCAGTCCCAAATTTCAGTGCTGGCGGGGGCATGTGCGAGCCGGGTTGGGGGCGAGCAATGCTATACCTGAAGATGGGGGTCGTGGGTCAGACTTGCAGGGATGTTTTCCTGATTCAAGTCCACTCCCACCGTTCACTGCACCTGCCCATAGCGCTTGGTTAGTCCCAAAGTTCAGAACTGGTGGTGGGGTGCGTGAATCGTTTCGGGGGGGGGAGTAATGCAATACCTGGAGATGGGGTTCGTGGGTCAGAGCTACAGGGGTTTGTCCCGATTCAAGTCCACCCGCACCGTTCACTGCTTTGGCGCACAGCCCTTAGCGAGTTCCAAACTTCAGAGTTGGCAGGGGGGTGCGCGAGCCGTGACGGGGGGAGCAATGCTATACCTGAAGATGGGAGTCATGGGTCAGAGTTCCAGGGGTGTGTCCCGATTCAAGTCCACTCCCACTGTTCACTACGTCTGTGCACAACTTTTGGCCAGTCCCAAAGTTCAAAATGGCGGGGGGGGGGTGCGCGAACCGGGTCAGGGGGGAGCAAAGCTACACCTGAAAATGGGGGTTGTGGGTCAGAGCTGCAGGGGTGTGTCCCGATTCAAGTCCACTCCCACCGTTCACTGCGTCTGTGCACAGCCCTTTGCCAGTCGCAAAGTTTAGAGTTGGCAGGGCGGTGCGTTTGCCAGGTCAGGGTGGAGCAATGCTATACCTGAAGATGGTGTCGTGGTTCAGAGCTGCTGTGGTGAGTCCCGATTCAAGACCACTCCCACCGTTCACTGC
>NW_006400472.1:0-3541 GCF_000299155.1 Elephantulus edwardii | reverse complement strand
GGAAGCAATGCAATACCTGAAGATGGGGGTCGTGGGTCAGAGCTGCAGGGGTGTGTCCCGATTCAAGACCACCCCCACCGTTCACTGATTTGGCGCACAGCCCTTGGCCAGTCCCAGACTTCAGGGCTGGCGGGGGAGTGCACGACCCGGGTCGGGGGTGAGCAATGCTATACCTACAGATGGGGGTCGTGGGTCAGAGCTGCATGGGTGTGTCCTGATTCATGTCCACTCCCACCGTTCACTGCGTCTGCGCACAGCCCTTTGCCAGTCCCAAAGGTCACAGCTGGCGGGGGGGAGGGTGTGTGCGCGAGCTGGGTCAGTGGGGAGAAATGGTATACCTGAAGATGGGAGTCGTGGGTCAGAGCTGCAGGTGTATGTCCCGATTCAAGTCCACTCCCACTGTTCACGGCGTCTGTGCACAGTCCTTGGCCAGTCCCAAAGTTCAGAGCTGGCGGGGGCAGGGTGCGCGAGCTGGGTCGGGGGGAAGCAATGCAATACCTGAAAATGGGGTTTCTGCGTCAGAGCTGCAGGGGTGTGTCCTGATTCATGTACGCTCCAACCATTCAGTGCATCTTCGCACATCCCTTGGCCAGTCCAAAAGTTCAGAGGTGGCGGTGGGGTGCACGAGCCGGGTCAGGGGGGAGCAATGCTATACCTGAAGATGGGGGTCGTGGGTGAGAGCTGCAGGGGTGTGTCCGGATTCAAGTCCACTCCCACCATTCACTGCATCTGGGCACAACTTTTGGCCAGTCCCAAAGTTCAAAGATGGTGGGCGGGGTGAGCGAACCGGGTCAGGGGGGAGCAATGCTATACCTGAAAATGGGGGTTGTGGGTCAGAGCTGCAGGTGTGTGTCCCGATTCAAGTCCACTCCCAACGTTCACTTCGACTGCGCACAGCCCTTGGCCAGTCCCAAAGTGCAGGGCTGCCATTGATGTGCGCGAGCCTGGTCGGAGGGGAGCAATGCTTACCTGAAGAAGGGGGCCGTGGGTCAGAGCTGTAGGGGTGTTTTCCCAATTCAAGTCCACTCCCACCGTTCACTGCACCTGCTCATAGCGCTTGGCCAGTCCCAAAGTTCAGATCTGGTGGTGGGGTGCGCGAACCGTGTCAGGGGGGGAGCAATGCAATTCCTGGAGATGGGGGTCGTGGGTCAGAGTTGCAGGGGTGTGTCTGGATTCAAGTCCACTCCCACCGTTCACTGTGACTGCACACAGCCCTTGGCCAGTGCCAAAGTTCAGGGCTCTCGGGGAGGGGGGTGCACAACCCGGGTCGGGGGTGAGCAATGCTATACCTGAAGATAGGGGTTGTGGGTCAGAGCTGCATGTGTGTGTCCTGATTCATGTCCACTCCCACCGTTCACTGCGTCTGCGCACAGCCCATGGCCAGTGCCAAAGTTCAGGGTTGGCGGGGGTGTGCACGACCAGGGTCGGGGGTGAGCAATGCTATACCTGAAGATGGGGTAATGGGTCAGAGCTGCAGGGATGTGTTCCAATTCACGTCCACTCCCATCATTCACTGCGTCTGCGCACAGCCCTTGGCCAGTCCCAAAGTTCAGGGCTGGCGTGGAGGTGCTCGAGCCAGCTCAGAGGGGAGCAATGCTATACCTGAAGATGGGGGTCATGGGTCAGAGCTGCAGGGGTGTGTCCCGATTCAAGTCCACTCCCACCATTCACTGCGTCTGCGCACAGCCCTTGGCCAGTCCCAAACTTCAGGGCTGGCGGGGGAGTGCACGACCCGGGTCGGGGGTGAGCAATGCTATACCTGCAGATGGGGGTCGTGGGTCAGAGCTGCATGGGTGTGTCCTGATTCATGTCCACTCCCACTGTTCACTGTGTCTGCACGCAGCACTTTGACAGTCCCAAAGTTCACAGCTGGCGGGGGTGTGGGGTGTGGGGTGTGTGTGTGTGCGAGCTGTGTCAGGGGGGAGAAATGGTGTACCTGAAGATGGGGGTAATGGGTCAGAGCTGCAGGGGTGTGTCCCGATTCAAGTCCACTCCCACTGTTAACTGTGTCTGCGTGCAGCCCTTTCCCAGTCCCAATGTTCAGAGCTGGCAGGGTCGTGCGCGAGGCGGGTCGGGGTGGAGCAATGCTATAATTGAAGATGTTGGTCGTGGGTCAGAGCTGCAGGTGTGTGTCCCGATTAAAGTCCACTCCCACCATTCACTGTGTCTGCGCACAGGCCTTGGTCAGTCACAAAGTTCACACCTGGCAGGTTGGTGCGAGAGCCGGGTTGGGGCTGAGCAATAATATACCTGAACATGGGGGTCGTGGGTCAGAGCTGCAGGTGTATGTCCTGATTCAAGTCCACTCACACTGTTCACTGTGTCTGTGCACAGTCCTTGGCCAGTCCCAAAGTTCAGAGCTGGCGGGGGGGTGCACGAGCCGGGTTGGGGAGGAGCAATGCTATACCTGAAGATGGGGGTCGTGAGTGAGAGCTTCAGGGGTGTGTCCGGATTCAAGTCCACTCCCACCATTCACTGCATCTGGGCACAACTTTTGGCCAGTCCCAAAGTTCAAAGATAGTGGGAGGGGTGTGCGAACCGGGTCAGGGGGGAGCAATGCTATACCTGAAAATGGGGGTTGTGGGTCAGAGCTGCAGGGGTGTGTTCCGATTCAAGTCCACCCGCACCGTTCACTGCTTTGGCGCACAGCCCTTGGCCACTTCAAACTTCAGAATTTGGCATGGGGGTGCGCGAGCCGTGTCGGGGGCGAGCAATGCTATACCTGAAGTTGGTGGTTGTGGGTCAGAGCTGCAGGGGTGTTTCCTGATTCAAGTCCACTCCCACCGTTCACTGCGTCTGCGCTCAACTTTTGGCCAGTCCCAAAGTTCAAAGATGGCGGGGGGTGGGGGGGTGGGAGCGCAAACCGTGTCAGGGGAGAGCAAAGCTGTACCTGAAAATGGGGGTTGTGGGACAGAGCTGCAGGGGTGTGTCCCGATTCAAGTCAACTCCCACCGTTCACTGCGTCTGCGCACAGCCCTTGGCCAGTCCAAAAGTTCAGAGCTGGCGGGGCGATGCGCGAGCCGGGTCGGGGTGGAGCAATGCTATACCTGAGATGGGGATCCTGGGTCAGAGCTGCAGTGGTGAGTCCCGATTCAAGTCCACTGCCACCGTTCACTGTGTCTGCGCACAGCCCTTGGCCTGTCCAAAAGTTCAGAGGTGGTGGTGGGGTGCACGAGCCGGGTCTGGGGGGAGCAATGCAATACATGAAGATGGGGGTCGTGGGTGCGAACTGCAGGGGTGTGTTCCGATTCAAGTCCACTCCCACTGTTCACTGTGTCTGCACGCAGCACTTTGCCAGTCCCAAAGTTCACAGCTGGCGGGGGGTGGGGTGGGGGTGTGTGTGCGTGAACTGGGTCGGGGGGAGCAATGGTGTACCTGAAGATCGGGGTAATGGGTCAGAGCTGCAGGGGTGTGTCCTGATTCAAGTCCACTCCCACTGTTAACTGCGTCTGCGCGCAGCCCTTTCCCAATCCCAATGTTCAGAGCTGGCGGGGTCGTGCGCGAGGCGGGTCGGGGTGGAGCAATGCTATAAATGAAGATG
>NW_006400471.1:44633-45178 GCF_000299155.1 Elephantulus edwardii | reverse complement strand
GTTTAACCCTCTCTAGGATGAATCTGTTTGTTTTCTTGGCTGTTCACGGTACATTCAATACTCTTCACCAGCACCACAGCTCTAACGCATCAATTCTCCTTCTATCCTCCCTAGTCATTGTCCAACTCTCTGATGCATAACAAGACATGTCAGACACGTTAAAACATCTCAAAAGCTTTATCATTTACACTCTTTCTGTAGAAATTACCAGAGGATACACTCCACTTAAATGAGGAAGTGTATCAGAAAGAGGAAGACAGAGGAGACAGGAAGAAAGAAGTACTGACACAGCAGAAAGGGGCAGAGCCTCTACAGAGCCGTGAGGAAGTGAGATTTTATATTACAGCTGTGTCCTGTGTGCAGAGAGCAACTCATTTACAGTGGAACAGGTCAAGTATTTCAGGAGACATCTTCAGAAATATTAACAATATTATTTTATTAAACTAACATCTTGAACTGAAGAACAAATTCAAACCTCAAGTTGCTATAATCAAGGATGCTTTCGGCAGAATGTTAAATGATCCAGGAAGTATTAAAAGAAGATG
>NW_006400471.1:0-11406 GCF_000299155.1 Elephantulus edwardii | reverse complement strand
TGATTCAGTGACTGGGATAATCGGGATGGGTGTGTCAAAGGCAATGAGATTGGCACAGGATAGAGCAGGGTTTAGGGCTGTTGTACATAGTGTCGCTATGAGTCGCAAATGACTCGACGGCACATAACAACAACAGTCTATGATCTTTTGCACCTAGCATTTCAAGAACTCCTTATTCTCAGCAAGCAAAATTATGTCATCTGCAGGATATTGATGAATTTTCCTCCAATCTTAATGCCATATTCTTCTTCTTACAGTCAAATATGCATGGAGAAAGGATACAACCCTGATACACATCTTTCTTGATTTTAAACAATAGAGTGTTCCTTTGTTCTGTCCAGACAACTGATTTTTGGTCTGTGAAGAGTTTTCACATGAGCACAACAAAGTGTTCTGAGATTCCCATTTTCTCAATATTAGTCATAATCTGCTGTGATCCTCCCCAGCCAAATGCCTTTGCATAATCAATAAAATACAAATAAACATCTTTCTAGTATTCTATGCTTTCAGCCAAGAGCCCCACGACATCAGGAATTATATCCCCTGTGTCATTGCCTCTTCTGAATCCAGCTTGAATTTCTGGCAGTTCCTTGTTATTTCAGAAGTGGATGGCCAAAACTGTTCTTAGATTGTAAGTGTCACTGGAACCTGTCCATCATGGGTGACCCTGCTGGTATCTGAAATACCAGTAGCATGTTGCTGTTGTTGTTGTTATGTGCTTTCCAGTTGCCTGCAACTCACAGGGACCCTGTATACAACAGCTCTGAACCCTACTTTATCCTGTGCCAACTTTACTGTCTCTGACACACCTACTACCAATACCCCAGTCACTGAATCAGTCCAACTCATTGAAGGTCTTCCTCTCTTTTGCTGTCCTTCCATCCTTCCAAGCATAATGTCTATCTGCAAGGACTGATCCCTCCTCACAACATGCCCAAAATATGTCAGATGAAGCCTCAGAATCCTTGCCTCCAAGGAGCAACCTGGTTTTATGTTCTCTAGGACAAATCTGATGCATATCACATAATGGCGAAGACTATAGCCCGGATCAGGTGCACCTTAGTCTCTAGCCTGACGTTGTTGCTCTTCAGTACTCTTGAGAGGTCCCTCACAGCTGACTTTTCCAATGCAATTCATCTCTTGATTTCCTGGCTGCTGTTACCAAGACTGTTGACTGTGGAGCCAAGTAAACTAAAACTGTTAACTATCTCAATCTCTTCACCATCCATACTGATGCTGCCAATTGGCCCAGTGCTGAGAATCTTTGTTTTCTTGATATTGAGCTTCAATCCATATAGGAGGCTGCAGTCCTTGACCTTCTGCAGCAAGCGCTTCAGGACCTTCTCCATTTCAGCAAGCAGGGTTGTGTCATCTTCGCAATTACATGCTATACATCAGAGAGTTGGACAGTGAATAGGGATGATAGAAGGAGAATTGATGATAGAAGGAGAACTGATATCTTTAAGCTGTGGTGCTGGAGAAGAGTGTTGAATATACCATGGACTGCCAGGAGAATAAACAGGTTTGTCCTGGAGAAGGTGAAGCCGTAATGCTCCTTGGAGTCAAGGATTCTGAAGCTTTGTCTGACATACTTTGGGCATGTTGCAAGGAGGGACTGGTCCTTGGAGAGGGACATCATATTTGGCAGAGTGGTCCCTTGGAGAGGGACATCATGTTTGGCAGAGTAGAGGGGTGGCGAAAGAGAGAAAGACCTTCGATGAGATAGATCGATTCTGTGACTGGAGTGGTGGAAATGAGTGTGTTCGAGATGGCTAGGTTGGCACAGGATAGAACAGCATTTAGAGATCTTGTACACAGAGTCGCTATGAGTCGCAAGCAACTTGATGGCACATAACAACAACAACAACAGGACAAATCTGTTTATTCTCCTAGCTGTTCATGATATATTTGATACTCTTCTCCAGCACCGCAGCTCAAATGCCTCAATTCTTCCTCTATCTGCTGTGGTCATTGTCCAGCTTTTTGACACCTAGCAAGTGACTGCAAAGACTATGTCATGGATCAGGCACACCTTAGTCTCCAGACTGACATCACTGTACTCTGGAAAGATCTCTGACAGTAGACTTTCCCAACACAATACATCTTTTAATTTCCTGGCTGCTAGTACTAAGAGTATTGATTGTGGAGTCATGGAAACTAAAGCTGTTAACAATCTTAATCTCTTCACCATCTATCGTGGTGCTACCAATTGGCCCAGTGGTGACAATCTTTGTTTTCTTGATGTTGAGCCTCAATCCATATTGAAGGCTGCAGTCCTCAACGTTCTGCAGCAAGCTGTTCAGGTCCTCCTCAGTTCCAGCGAGCAGGGTTGTATCATTTCCACAACGCAGGTTGTTGATGGTTCTTCCTCCAATCCTGATGTCACATTTCTCCTCATAGAGCCCAGCCTCCCAGATAATCTGTTCTATAAAGAGATTGAAAAGGTATGGAGATAGGACACATCCCTAGCATACACTCTTCCTGATTTTGAACCACACAGTGTTTTCCTTGCTGTGTTCTGATGACTGCCTTCTGATCCAAGTATAGGTTTCACATAAGCCCAATCAAGTGTTCTGGGATTCCCATTCTTCTCAGAGTTATCCACAGTTTGTTTTGATCCACACAGTCAAATCCTTTGCAGAGTCAATGAAACACAGACAGACATTCCTCTGGTATTGCTTTCAGCCAAGATCCATCTAACAATGGCTATAATATCCTTAGTACCATGGCCTCTTCTAAACCCAGCCTTCATATCTGGCAGTTCTAGTCATTTTTGGATAATTTTCAGCCAAGACAAGACCCCAGTAATTGATGGCATACCAAGTGACATATTTCAACAAATAGACACTACCCTGTATGTGCTCACCAAGCTGTACCAAGAAATATGTAGGACAACTACCTGGCCAACTGACTGAAGAGATATATATTTGTTCACATTTCAAAGAAAGGTGACCCAACAGAGTGCAGAAATTATCGAATATCATTAATATCACATGCAAGCAAGAAACGGTGGAATAGCTTCCAAAATTACAGCAACCAGCAAGCCACCAGAGTAAGGCAAACTGACAGACAAGGGGTTGATATTCACTTCAGTTACAGAAAAAAGGGTCAGACTTGAGAGTCTGGAACCTACAAAGGATCCCTGGAGCGTTGTTTCCAAGTGGAATCTGAAGTTAACAAACATAACACTTTAAATATTTGGATGACTGTGAGATGAGCTAGTAAACCTTTCTATTAAACAGTCTTGCTGGTATATATTTATATTATTTTCTTTTTTAAAATAAAAAAAGGATACTATTAATTTGACCTTTAAAGTAAAATAACAACTCCCTTGTAGTATAATGCAACAATCTTGGCATCTTCTATTAGCTCATCCGTTTCTGAATGACACTCCAGCAATAGATTCTTCACTTCTTTTTCCAAAATCACTTCTCAACTTTTACAACGTGATACTTTAGACAACAGATCACACACAGAGGGAAGGAGAAAGGTGTTACTGAGCCCAGTGAGGAATGTGCTCCTTTTTTAAAATGCACATGTGTGTGGCAGATGGGTCAGTTCTCATACACATGCAGAGCTGGAATCACAACCAAATTAGCCCCATGTCAACACATGTCAAAATACATTAAAATAAGCAGATGTCGGGAACTATAGCAGAAATACCACTGGCAAACACAGTTCTCAGAATGGTATATCATCTATTAAATGGAAGTGATACATAATTTTTACATTTCAAATGAAATATAGGTTAAATTTATGAATTCCACATGGCACAGGAGAAATCATGCAAACTTAAGGAGAGCGAATGTAGTCAGAAGGCCAGGATATGGATGCCAAATACGATGCTTCCTGATTGGCCTTCACAAGTAAGGTATTCACATCCTCTGTGTCCCCAGCTTTCTCGTCAACAAGACAGAGAAAGCATACTCATCTCAATGAGTTACACAGAGTACATAAGATAGCATATGTAAACCATCTGCCAGGTATGGAATGCACTCAACAAACGGTAGTTACTTTCAATTTTATTGGTTAATGTGCTTTCTTCAGCTATTAGGATTATCATGCTTGTATCTATGACCTAACATAAAAGAACCACTTTCTTAAAAATTTAATTTTCATTTTATCACACTGGAAAACATAATTTATGGATAACAGTAAATATGTTTTGTTTGTTGTTATTGTTTTTAAGTGCCATTGAGCCATAGATGACTAATAACAACCTTATGAACAAAAGACCTGAACACCTGTATAACTTTTGTCATTTCTCCAAGTTCATAGGGTTCCTGGAGGCAAGCTATTTTGGAAGTGGATGCCATTCCTGCTTCCAAGTTGTTTTACTCAGGGAGCTCCACCAAACACTATTATCTGTGGTAATAATACTACAGCAATAGATGACAGTGAAGATTGGGAAAGCATGAATTACAAAATGTCTTCATATTGTGATTTTCTGCATTTCTCTGACCTTATACAGAGAAAAATAAGACTGAAAGGCGGAAGGGAAAACAAGCAAGTCATCAGGACCCCCAAGAGGCAACCTCGATTGGATTCCTATAAGAAGAGACGGGGAAGACAGAAAAGAGTTTTGAAGCAATAGTGGCTGGAAAAATATCCAAATTCTGTAACAATAAACCTATAGATCCCAGAAGGTCAATGAATTTCAAGCAGAAAAAATATGGAGAAAATGACACTAAGGCTGATCACAATAAAAGTGCTGTAAATCAATGATACAGAGAAACTCCTAAAAGAAACAAGCAGAAAAAAACATTTACAGAGGAATAAATAAGAACAGTAGACCTCCTGTCAGCAACTACACAGGCCAGAAGATAATAAAGCCACATCTTTAAAATACTGGGGAGAAAAGTGTCAACTCAGAATTCTATATCCAGAAAAAATAACTCCCAAAACAAGGATAAGATGAAGACTTTTAAGACAAGAAGAAACCTGACTTATTACAACAGCCCTGCATCACAAGAAAGGTTATAGGATGTCCGGCAGGCAGAAGAAAAACAAAACCAAGCTGAAATCTAGATGTACAGAAAGAAACAGAGAGCACCCATTAGAAAACATAAAAGAAAAACTCACTGCCTCAAGTAGAGTCTGACTCATGGAAAAGCTGTAGGACAGAGCAGACTTGCACTTCTACAGGATTTCTAGCATACAAATTGTTACAGAAGTACACTGCCTCATAGTTCTCCCATAGAGCAGCTGGTAGATTCAAACTTTTCAGTTAGCATCCCACTGTTCAATGCACTAGACCACCAATATGTAAATTTTGCCCTCATGCATTCTATTCTTTCTTAGTCTGTTTTAAAAGGTAAAAGTTTACATCAGAGAAGCTTTATGTACAAAGGAAGGTGTGAGTTAAGAAGAGATAGCAGGGCTACCTCAGAATATGGATTTTATCTGAAAGGCAAAGAAAATTCCCTGAACCCTCTTAATTGGAAGGTAATGGGTGAGATTTTCATTTTAACTTTAAAGGAAAGGGGTTTGGGTTAGTGTGGTATAGTGAGCTTACTGTTCAAAATGGCTTTCCGAGACCATTGCCTTTGCCACATGGCTGACGGGGAACACACAAGTAGGGTGCATAGACTACTAATGATGGGATTAGTCAGTTCTGCCATCAAGCAAGAAAGAAGAATCAAGAGTCCATTTGGACCAAATGTGAACGTACTGGTCAGACCAGGACTTATGATCAAAGTAGCAGCAACAGAAGACCTGAGACTGACCTGAAAAAGAGCTAATGTAGGACTACTACTCCATGGAGCTCGGACAAGCAGTCTCTGCCCAAGTTTGCTGGAGGTGTCAGGGAAATGAGTGAGTCGGGAAATTGGTGAGGGTCGGGAAATGAGGAGAGACACTGTCATTTCTAGGACTAAAAAAAGCTTTATAAAAACACTGAACTAAAGTAACAAAGCCAAAGGTCAAAGGGCCTGAGAAACTATCCTGACTGAATAACTGTATCCTATTTCCAATTTGAAGGATAACCTGTTAACTTCCCAAAGAAACAAACCCTATGAGTATGGTCAATGAGTTCTGTGTGTCCATTACAACAGATTAGTGGACCCAGTTGCAGAGAAGTGAGAGGCCTGAAAGAATGCAGCTGGTGTGAGAGAAGCTGAGTCTGACCTCTCCTAACTCCACAAGGGGGAACATGTCCTCATCAACAACATTCACTACAAAAGGCTGGTGTAAGAATTGGCAGAAGTAAGTTCAAAGAGTACAGAGACATATCTGACTCCAAAGAACTTGGCTTGTTGGTTGTGGATGTTGTATAACTATACAGAATATCTGAGTGAACAGATGTACAACTTTAGGCTATGCTGGTGTGGAGTTCAGAAGCAAGATCAGGGCTAAAGAAATGAGTATCACTTGTATGAAGGAAGTAGTGAAAGCTGCAGTTGTAGAAAGGCTGCCCAGAGAATGGGAGTTTAGGAAAAGAAAGCTGTCAGGTCCCAGAGTTTGGTAGGCAGAGGGAGAGGGTGACGAACTAGGAAAAATCTATTGGAGATCTGAGATAGTGGGATAATGTTAGGCATGGGTCAATGGAGATTAATTTTATAAAACACAGTATATGGGAATGACACTATGAAATACAATGTATTAAAACAAAAGACAATGTATACGACTTTTATATGCAAATCAATACAAAATTGGAAATTTTTTTTTAAATCAACAATTAAAAAGGAGGCTAAGTAAGTGTTGGCATCAGGAAAGCCTGAGGGGATAAAATGACAGCAGTAGACCAGAAGAGAGCCTATTAAGATGTTGTCACATTTCCAACAGTGGCCTAAGAATACACACACAGAAGGCCACCATAAACACTGGGTGACAGTGATGTTCCCTTACAGGACTTCAGGTAACACCCACTCTCTCCATTCTGCAGTTCACAGGAATTCCAAGAATGCAGACAGCACTCTGCAGTCCAGCACCTTCGAGATCTCTTTCCCGGGTGGAGAGCTCACAGCTGACTCAGGCTTCTTTTCCCAGTTAGTTGCCTTGGAGGCAAAGCCCTCCGAGATACACATATGCTTTCCCACTATTACACTTTAATGTGTACCTTCAAATAAGTTAAATATTCATGCCTTAGGTGGCTTTTAAAATTTTTGGTGTTCTTCCTCATATTTTATAAATTATTTTACCAGAGCCAAAGTAATTTTCACTTCACTGTGTTAACTAATGGCAATGCACCTGGAAGATAGGAGTGCTGGGGTATACTGTGAGTGGTGAGAGCAGGAATCATGTCCACCCAGCTCCTCAACTCTCAGCATGCCTGGCAATGTCACTAAATGTCCAGTGAATAATCTGACAAATCCAACAAAGAGAGTATGAAAAAGTGAGTAACTTCCCTGAAGCAAAGCGTGGTGCCCTGATTTTGGACACAGTAAGGTTTTCTGCCTGTCTCCACTATTGGTCCCATTATCAGAGAAAAAAGAACTTTTCTAAATAACACTCCCCAGGGCAAGGCTGAACACACAGCCCACAAGGTGGTAGCTATAGAGTCAGCCATGCTGTGGTGCCTACGGCTCCTGGACACTGTGGTGTCTGTGAGTAAACTGTGGTTTGCAGGCCAGAGAAGCATACGGTCTACCTGAGAATAGTCAATAACGCTGGCTCTGAGAATTAAATTGGAAAATAATTCAACACTTAGAATGTGCACTACTAGTATTTTAGAAAACAAATAAGGAATCTAACTGAAAAAACTTAAAACCCCAATCAAAGTGACCTTGCTGCAAACTGTGAAAGGCCAGATAAAAATGTGTGTGCTCATTTAATCAACACTGATGAAATGGTGAAATTCCTAAATTCTTTAACAGCTTAGTGTCTAGCAGGACAGACTATGGTTTTATATATTTAGTAAATATAACCTGTGGGCACTGTGTGGGTGAGGACTGTGTGGATGAGGGGACTGGCCAGGCTAGTATGAGACATGTGTGGCAGAGAGGACACAGGCAGCGCAGAGGGGCAGTGTCACGGGAAGGTGCTCAGCACTGCACACTGGAGGAGGAGCTGCAGACAAGTACTATGCTGAGGAGCTGGGATGTCTCTTCAGGCCTTGGGGGCCTTGTCAAACTCAATATGCTCCACAGTCTTCATTCTGCTCCTCTTCCCATGAATGCAGCAGCAACTCAGTCACAAGCAGTGACCATGCCTGATATAAAGTACTCATTGAGCTTTATACTGCCTCAATTTCTATGAGACAGTGTGGCCTGAATCAGATGCTCCATACTGAGATTATTCCAGGCTCTAAAAGCAGGAAGCCTGGTCAGATACAGCAGAATTTCTGAACCGGCAGAACCACACACCATGGCCTGTCAACCTATATTCCTACATTTAGCACCTGAACTGGGAAAAAACCACCATTAACATTCCTTACTGTCAATGTGTCAAGTGGTACATACTGGCAATATTCGCTCTGGTGATAACCAGCATGTTCAACTAGATGGATGAATGCCTTAAGAATAATGGCTCTTAATACCTCTTTTCCCTTTTTTGAGAACTGAGCTTTAAAAACTGACAAAATTTACCACTTAACAAAGTACACACACACTGGACATTTGCAAAAAAGAAAATCATCAGCCCAAAAGAAAATGTAGCACTCAATATAAATACATGTATATGAACAGACTACACAAGATGTTGGCGTGAACTAAGTCAGGATACTGCTATAGAATTAAAAAATCTTCACTCTCACCTGCACAGCTAAGAAGTTACAGATGATAAAAGGGGGAGCTGGCTTTCACTTTCTGGTGGGAAAAAGCTTCCTTGCTTCTCCATAGGTCTCTTGGAACTGCTATGTAAAGGCCAAACAGAGCTGCTGCTAATGACAGGGTGACTGGCAGAATGTATTACAGACAGGACTGCTAACTGAAAGCATGGTAGCTTAACTCCATGAGCCATTCCTTGGGAGTATATCCCACTTGAATTTCAAAACTATTTTAGAAACATATTTGAGGCCTTAAAACATTAATAAGTGAAGATGAGATGAGTTGTGGGAGGACATGAAGAATATCATTCATGAAGAATGGAAAAGGTCATTACAAAGACAGATGAAGACCAAGGTAGATGTTAGCAGAGACTCTGACTATTGCACTAGAGCATTGAGAAGCCAGAGCAAAATGAGGAAATCAAGAAGGTAAGGAGCTGAACAGAAGACTTCAAAGGGCAGCACGGGAACACAAAGCAAAGTATTATAATAAAATGTGCAAAGAGCTAGTCAGAAAATCAAAAGTGCCAAACTGGCCCAGAATTTCTTAAGCCGAAGGAACTGAAGAACAAATTCGAGCCTCCAGTTGCAATACTTAAAGGTGCTATTGGAAGAATACTGAATGACACAAGGAAGCACACAAAGAAGATGGAAGGAGTACACAGAATTGCTGTTCCAAAAAAGAACTGGCTGACTCAGAAGAATTTCATGAAACAACATATGACCAAGAGATAAGGTGATGAAGGAGGAAGTTCACGCTTTTCTGAAGGAATTGGCAAAAAAAAAACAAGTCCCCAGGAAGTGATGGAATATCAACTGACATATTTCAAAAGACAGATGTAGCCCTGGATGGGCTAACTAGGCTGTGCCAAGAAATCTGGAGGACAACCATTTGGCCAAATGACTGGAAGAGATCCATATTTATTCCCATTACAAAAAAAAGGTGATTCCACAGAGTGTGGAAATTCTCAGACACTATCACTAATACCACAGGCAAGCAAAATCCTGCTGAAGATCATCTAAAAACAACTGGAACAGTATACTGATAGAGAACTACCAGAAATACATGCTGAGTTTAGAAGAGGCCTAAGGATATCATTGCAAATGTCAGGTGGATCTTGAATGAAAGCAGAGAAGAATGTCTGTCTGTGTTTCTTTGACATGCAAAGGTATTTGGCTGTGTAAATCACAACAAATTGTGGTTAAACTTGAAAATAATGGGAATCCCAGAACACTTAATTGTGCTCACTTGAATCCTACACTTGGACCAGGCGGCAGTTGTCAGAACAAAGCAAGGAAAATCTGTATGTTTCAAAATCAGGAATGATGTGCATAGGAATTTGTCCTGTGTCCATACCTTTTCAATCTACATATATGTACAATAGATCATTTGGGAGTCTGTACATTTAGAGGAAGACTCATCAATAACCTGAGTTATGCTAATGACACAGCTTGCTGAAACTGAGGAGGACCTAATAAATCTGGTACAGAGGGTCAAGGATTGTCTGCAACATGGATTAAAGCTCAGTATAAAAAAAATGGCCCACACAAGACCAATGGCAGTATCATGTTAGATGGAGAAGAGATTGAGACTGTTAATAATTTTGGCTTGCTTGGTTCCACAATCAACACTCCTGGTACCAGTAGTCAAGATATCCAAAGACTAATTGCATTAGGAAAATGTGCTGTCTTCACATGTCTTCACAATTACCTGTTATGCATCAGAGGGCTGGACAATGATCAAAGAGGATAGATAAAGAATCAATATCTTTGAGCTGTGGTGCTGGAGAAGAGTACTGAAATACCATGAATGGCCAAGAGAACTAACAGGTTTGTCCTAGAAAGAGTGAAGACATGCAAGGATATTGAGGCTCTGTCTCACATACTTTGGGGATGTTGACAGCATGAACTAGTCCTTGGAGAAGGACATAATCCTTGGAAGAGTGAATGGATAGTGCAGGAGGGGAATATCCCAGAAGAGATGGATTGGCACTGTAACCTGGGGTAATGAGGGGAGGTGTGTCAGAAACAGTAAGATTGGCCCAGGATAGAGCAGAGTTGAGAGTTATTGTGCATAAGGTTGCTATGAGTCGTAGTCAACTCAATAGCACATAACAAGACTACCACCACTATATTGTTTTCTCTGCAGGTACAGTCATGTCAGTGTCAAAGGCTACAGAATTAAAAGTGCCAAGCTACACTTGGAGGCAAAAGTATCCCCACATCTATTGTGTTTCCATCCCTTGATAAATAAGAGCTTGAGAAAGGGTCTCTCTCTTCAGTTTTAAGATGAAGAAATGGATATCTGACTACTATGGACATCTGATAGACTAAAATTTTGCCCTAGGGAGTTCTGCTGGACAAGTGGTTAAAGAGTTGTGCTGCCAACACGAAGGCAGACATTTTGAAGTCACATGTTTCCCCAAGGGAGAAAAATGAGCAATCTCCTTCTCTGCAATTTACTGCCTCTGAAAACTTGCTGGAGGGTCAGTTATGAGTCTTTTCCAACTTTTTAAGTCGAATGTCTGATCTTTCCAGAAGGGCCAGATGATAAAAATAATTTGCATTTGACTAGTTAACTCACCACTAAACAAAGTACTTTCTCATTGGAATCCCAGAAAAGGAAGAAGCAAGTAAAGGCACTGAAAAAGTTGTGGAAGAATTACTAGAGGAAAACTTCCCAGACATAATGAAGAATGAGA
>NW_006400470.1:44320-45244 GCF_000299155.1 Elephantulus edwardii | reverse complement strand
TAAGCTTATAACTGCAGCTGTTGTCTCTGAGAGATTGAAGATTCAGGGTTCCCTGGCTAGGGCAGCTCTACAGGAGCTTCTAAGTAAACGACTTATCACGCTGGCTTCAAAACATAGAGCTCAAGTAATTTACACCAGCAACACCAGAGGTGGAGATGCCCCAGCTGTGGAGAAGATGTGTAAACAGGTTTAACCAACTGTACATTTTAAAAAAGAAAACTTTACTCAATCAAAAAAAAAAAAGAAGATAAAATTGATGAATGGGACCTTTTAAAGATTAAATTCCTGTGTGCGTCAAAAACTTTTCCCAACAGAGTGAAAAGAAAACATACTCTCTGGGAGGGGGGGAACCCACAAAACATTTAGCAATACCATTTCAAACAAGGGTCTTATATCAAAAGTTTACAGAATCCTACAGGGCCTCCACAAGAAAAAGTGATAGCACAATTACAAAATGGGCAAAAGACATGGAAAGACTTTTCACAGAGGAAAATATTTTGATGGTCAACAGATGAAGAATCCTCTAAATCACTGTCAATAAGGAAGAAGATGCAAATCAAAACCACAGTGAGATACTCTGGAAGGCAGTTTGGCTTATCCTCAGAAAGCTGAACATAGCAATTTCATCTGACCCAGCTATTCTACGGCTTTGAATACACCCAAGAGAATGATAACTGAGGCACTAACAAAGACTTGTACACCAATGTTCATAGCAGCATTACTCACCATTGTAAGATCATGGAAACAGCTCAAATGTCCAACTACAATTGAATGGATTGAGAAGTTATGGTACATGCACACGATGGAATACTATGCAGCAAATAGGAGTAATGATTTTGTAAATCACTACCTAACTTGGGAGGGACTGGAGAGCATTATGCTGAGTGAAATAACTCAGTCCCATAAGGACAAATACTGTATAAG
>NW_006400470.1:0-7790 GCF_000299155.1 Elephantulus edwardii | reverse complement strand
AAAAATCTTTCTGAAAATTATCCAAAAATGACTAAAACAATACATCACAAGAAAACAGTCAGAAATGGGACGAGTATTCAGCAGGATGAATGGGAAAATATGCTGTCAACGACCTCTACAGGGTGCTAAAGAGCAATGATGTCAGTCTAGAGACTAAGATGTGTCAGATTCAGGGCACGGTCTTCATAGTTGTTTGCTATGCATCTAAGAACTAGACAATGACTAAGGATGACAGAAAAAGAATCTGTAATTTTGAGTTGTGATGCTGGAGGAGAGTATTGAACATACTGAAGACCACTAAGAGAACAAACAGGTCTGTACTGGAGAAGGTGAAATCAGTTTGGTCCTTAGAGAGGCAAAGATTTAGATGCTCCATCTCACACACTTGGCACATGCTGCTAGGAGGGATCGGTCTTTGGAGAAGAGCATCATGCTTGGAAGGGTAGAGATCAGCACAGTAGAGGAATACCATGGATGGGGTGGGTTGACACAATGACTATGGTGATGGAATCACATGTGTCACAGACAGAGGTTGGCTCAGGACAGAGAAAGTTTCAGAGTCACTCTTCATAGGAGACTGTGAGTCGTAATCAATTTGATGCATATAACAACAACAATAAGTGAACATTACAATACAAAAAACTAATATGCTATCTTTTTAAAAGAAAAGATTTTTTAAAAAGATGATCCTCTTAAAAGCTGTTATTTCAGCTGAGAGTGAATTGCTTCAGTTAAATTTTCCACATGGTAAACTATTTTTAAATTATGGTTGAAATGAAACTTGAAGATAAGTGTGGTAGATGTATGTCACTTCTGTGCACGGTCATCTAATTCTTACCTTTTGTCTCTGGTGATGTGGGAGGGACCTTTCTGTGCTCCCAGGAAGTTAGCTATGCCCTTGTGACCTGTTTTGGCCAATGGAAAATTGGAGCAATAGTATCTGGATGGAAACATTTCAGAGTAAGTTGTAATTCTCTGCACTTGCTTTGGCAGTTGTGAAGGCACATGGTGAGATGGAGATGCCATTGAACTGAAGCAGCTGGGGATGCCCAGCCAACACATGGAGGACAGCTGCCCTGGAAAACAGCCCTGGCTCGCAATGGACTCTGAGCAAGAAATAAGCTTTCCTCGTTCTGAGTCATTGAGTTTTCGGAGTTGTTTGTTACTGCAGCAATCTAGTCTGTTCTGTCCAATTAAAAATGAAGCCAAATAGCTAATAGAGCAAATTAAGTTCCAAAAAATCTTCCAATTGCATCATGGAAATAAGATTGTCAATAATGTGTTTCAAAATTTTGCTCTCATTTAAAGTAAAATTCTTGAATACCATGTGAACATAGTATCACTGTTATTGTTGTTAGTTGCCATCAAGTTGAGAATAACTCATAGTTAACCTATGAATAACAAATTTGAACCCTGTCTTATCCTGTGCCATCTTCACACTTCCTAACACAGTAGAGTCCATTGAGACATTCCCTATGTCAGTTCACCTGGTTGAGGGTCTTCTCCTTCTCTGACCCTCCAGCCTTCTAAGCAACATGTCTCTTTCAAGGAATAGCCCTTCCTAGCAACATGCCCAAAGTGTGTGAAGAGAAGGCTCAACATCCTTGCCTCCAAAGAGCACTCTGGCTGCACCTTGGCCAAGATCTATTTGTTTGTTCTTTTGGGCATCCATGGGATGTTCAGTGCTCTTCTCCAACACCATGGTTTAAAGGAATCAACTCTTCTGTCATTCTTATTTATTGTCCAGCTCTCAGATGCATAGCAAGTGAGCAAAAAGACCTGGGTCCAATCAGACCTCCCCTTAATCCTCAAACTGACATAATTTTGAAGCTCTGACTGACATACTTAGGGCATGTTGCAAGGGGAGACCAGTCCTTGGAGAGGGACATCATGCTTGGGAGGGTAAAGGGACAGTGCTAGAGAAGAAGAAATTTGATGAGATGGATTAACTGAGTGACTGGGGTAATGGGCGTAGGGGTGTCAGAGACGATAAGGTTGGCTCAGGATAGATCACAGTTCAGAGCTGTTATACACAGAGTTGCTGTGAGTCCCAAGCAACTAGATGGCACATAACAACAAGAAAAATATAAAATATATATAAATGTAAATATATATATATATGAAATATAAATTAACATTTTTCTAATTGTCTCAATATGCAGAGTAAGAGAAAGCACTATTCTGCCATCTTTCAAAAGAGAGATTGAAAACTAGATCATACACTGGAAATGATATCTATTTTTTTCTCACCTTTGTATCTTTGTGGTTAAAAGTGAAAGGAATATAATAAATATGTGTACAACTAATAAAACAACCCAAAATTCCATGTAATTCTACACTTAGAAAAATTAGCTGTGTATTTCTACAAGTGACTCCTATGAAGTGAGGCCCTGGGGCCTAGTCTGAAGACATGTTTGTGGAGATCTGAGAAAGCTCTGCGTGAATGGAGGAAAAACACTGTGCGCTTGAAATCAGAAGTTCTAGATGCACATTTCTATGAAGATCTATACTCTGTCTTGTAGCATTTAGTTTAAGATTTCTTAGAAGTATGTGCAATTTTTGAGTTTACATATGTGGATATGCACTTTTCTAAGGTTGAGAGTCAATAGTCTGTATCAGTAAGACTCCATACATTTTAAAAGTTAACTATAGCTGATATAAGTGTGATATAGCAAGAGTCTCCATGCTAAAGTGTGTTAGTACTTAGTTCTACTAAGATTAGTAGCGTTTACAAAAAATGGGAAATCAACAGTGTCTCAAATACTTGATTTTCTGCATAACTCTCGGATTTCCAACATCATCTTGCTTCTCCTTCACTCAGTTCCCTCACTTCTCTATGTCTCTTGGGTTCAGTGGTTTACTGGAAGGTCTCACAGAGGCTCAGACCCATCAGGAGAATGACTCTCACAATTGTAGGTGCTGCAGGCTGGTGTGGCAGAGACCAGTGGGCAGTGTAGCCAAATGCTATGTCCCAGTGTCCCAGGGTGGTGGGAATTCCCAAAAGAGAGAGCTGACACTGATCTCCCATCAACTTCTATAAGCCTTTGGTAAAGTAGGGTTTGTATTTTACCCTAATCCTATCTCCTTAATGCAGTAAATACTTCATCACAAAATAAACCATTAATGGTCAGGAAAGATATTTTGGACAATACATTTTCGATACCACAAGAGAGCAGATTGGAAATGAGGAGATACTTATAACTTAAAATGATCATTTATCTAATTTTGTGTCCATAGTGGCTAGTCCCCAACAGCCAATTTTAAACGTAGAATAAGAAAGTCAGTCTATGTCATCAACAATCACATCTGTAAGCATTTGTATAGTACTCAGAACCTTTAAAGCTTTACTCAGACCCTATTCTGGGACTGATGTATGATTGGTCCCACGAGTCTCTCTAGAGATTGATTCTGAGACACCTGGTGCTGAATTAAGAACTCTGCTTCCTAAGTGTCAGTGACTGTTTACAAATTTAGCTTCCTCCAGAAAGTTTCCAGATTCTGAGAAGTTGTTTTATTTTCCCCACAATATTTCTGTCAGCTAACATCTATGCTCGTGTCATCTGGTGTCTGAGCTGGGATGTTTGTTTCTCATTTCAGGATGTGCTCAAGTTTATCCTGTGTATTGCGAGTTGTGGCTTGGGTAATCACCATGAGAACATCCCAGTACACCCAGTTCTGCTCTAACCAACACATGTTGTGTTGCTGGGTACTGTTGAGTAGGAATCCACTCATAGACGACCCTCCAGTGGGTTATCAGAGGCAGTAAATTGCACAGGGGGAGATTGTCCATCCTTCTCCTGCAGAGCAGCTGGTGGATTTGGACTACGTGCCTTCGGATTGCAGCACAGCTTCTTACCACTAGGCCACCAGAGCTCCCTACCCACACACAAGGTGGAATAAAAGGGAAACCTGAAAACCCACCGGCCTCTGTGACTTCCAGTCTGAAATAAAATGGCATTTGCTAACTTTTTCCTGAGCCTGTTAGTTGACACTTATCTCGATTAAAAAGATAATTTTAGCACTAACACTGTTAAACAAACTTCTCCCTTCTTCAGGGAAAGGGAGTCAGAGTACTTAAGTGCCTAATAACTTTTAAATTGCAGGGCCAGATATTACACACTTGTGATATATCTCAAGCCTGAGATGCTTTGCCCTAATGTGTACCTCCCTTTCACATTTAATAGTTTTGAACCTTTTACCTCATATGTAAAGTAACAGTAACAGTAATAGTAATGACATGTTAACCACGATTGTTGTAAATATTGTTTTGTCTAAGAAAAGGCCTTACTAAGGAAAAGTGCTATACTTACGTAAGGAATTTACCAGCTACTTGATCACATGCCAGCTAGAGTTTATTTTCACAGTGATCAAGGGAGGAGAATTAGAACTTGGAGGGCTTTGGACACCTGGGGAGAAGATTTAGACATTGTTGTTTTAGTTGCAATTTTATGTATAATAGAATGAAACATTGCAGAGCCCTTTACTTTTGTATGTATGTGTCCATTGCTATGACTATTGTGGTAGCCTGGTCTCATTAATGAAGTGTTGACAATTTCATTCTTCTCTCCATCTATCATAATGTTGCCTATTAGTCCAGGAGTGAGAATTTTTGTATTCTTGATATTGAGATGTAATCCATATAGTAACTTATAGTTTTTGATCTTTTGCAGCAGGTACTTCAAGTCTTCTTCACTTTCAACAAGCAAGGTTGTGTCATCTGCATAATGTAGGTTATTGAGGAGTCTTCTTCCAATGATGATACTTCCTTGGTACTGGCAGTCAGACTATTAGGAGACGTATTGCACTAGGAATGTCTGCAGTAAGAATCTCTCCAGATTATTGAGGAAAAATTGTGTCAGTTTGGAGACTAAGGTGCACAGAAGAATTGGTAATTTTGAGCTTTGGTGTTGAAGAAGAATACTGAATATCCCATAGCCTGCCAAAAGAACAAACACATATGTCTTAGGATACGTACAACTATAGAATTCCTTGAAGGCAAAGGTGCTACAACTTCATCTTATATACTTTGGGGATGTTGCTAAGAGGGGCTATTCCTTGGTGTGGGAAAGGTAGAGGGTCAGTGAGGTAGAGGAGACCCTCATGGAGACACTGCGATGGATTGACACAAGGACTACAGTATGTAAGAGATGATGACGATGGCACAGGATAGGACATAGTCTAGATCTGTTGTTCATAGGGTTGCTATGAGTCATACTTGACTCAACAGCACCTAGCAACAACAGCACATCTCATTGAAGGTTTCCTTTGTTTCTGCTGATTCTGTTTCACCCAACATTGTATCCTTTTTCTATTTGTTTTTCCTGATAATGTGACCAAAATCAACTCACTGAAGCCTTACCATCCTCAATTTTAAAGAGTATTTTTGTTGAATTTCTTTTAACATTGATTTGTTTTGTCTTCTAGAAGTCCGCAGTATATTAAGTATTCTTCATTAACACAGCAATTTACACATTAAGAGAAAGGAAAAGAATGCTCTTGGAGGGAGGGAAAGAGGGATTTTTCAACTTTCACCTGGGAGATTTTCCTGGGAGAAGTTTTCCATTGATTGGAAATATGAAAAATCAACTGAAGTCAAGTTTAAGTCTTCCTAGTCTTTCTGTATAGACCTAAACTTCACTAGGGCAGGAAGAGGACACAAATCACATGACTTAGATCTAAAACCATCACTGTTTTCATGTGGGGATATCATAAAAGGGATCAGAGTTGGCTTATTAATAATGTAGGCTTGTAAATTCCACTTTTTCCAATTGATAATTTATGTTGACTACACCAATTTGGGCCTAATCACACGAATTCCTTAGTTGAGGTTTAACTTCTGCTAATGTCTACAACAGATTTTTTTCAACAACATTTTGTCTAAATGTTAGAACAGTCAAGGACACTGAATACTGACTGAACTGCACTTGCAAGTAAACCACACTAAACCTCAGAGACACCATTTCTATCTAGATCTGTATGCTTAAAAGAAATGGGCAAAAGACATGAAAAGAATTTTCACAGAGGAACATATTCAAATGGCAAACAGATACATGAAGAAATGCTCCAAATCACTGGCAATAAGTAGATACAAATAAAAATCACAATGTGGTATCATCTTACTACAGTAAGAGTGGCTAGGTTTAACAGGGCAGCAAGTAAGAGATGTTGGAGAGGATGTGGCAAGAAAGGAAGCCTTGTACATTGTTGGTGGGATTGAAAATGGTGCAACCATTCTGGAAGGCAGTTTGTTGCTTCCTTAAAAACTGAACATAGACATTCCACATGACCCAGCTATTTCACTACTTGGAATATAACCTGAGAAAATGAGAACTGAGGTACAAATGGATATTTGTATACCAATGTTCATAGCAGCATTATTCACCATTGCAAGAAGATGGAAACAGCTCAAATGTCTAATCACAAACGAATGGCTTGAGAAATTATGGTACATTCACACAGTGAAATACTATGCAGCATACAGGAGCAATAACTTTGTAAATTATTACCTAACTGGAAGGGACTGGAAAACATTATGCTGAGTGAACTAACTCAGTCTCACAAGGATAAATATTGTATAAGTCCGTTATTATAGAATGGGTATGAGGATGCAGGAGGGGTGGGAGAGGCTGGAAGTAGAGGTATGTGGATGTGCTGGGGGAGGGGAGGATTAATCATTGGATTGTACAGTCCTGATGGGTAAGGGGGTGAGGGAAATGGAAAGAATTTGTTCAAATTTGTATTTGACTTTTGTAAATAAACTTCTTGTTGTTATGTGCTGCTGAGTCACTTGTGCCTCATAGTGACTCTACGTACAAGAGCCTTAAACCTTGCTCTATCCTGTGCCAACTTCACTGTCTCTGACACACTCACTCTCATCACTACAATCACAGAATTGATCCATCTCATCGAGGGTCTTCCTTTCCTGCACCATCCCTACACTCTCCCAAACATTATGTGGCTCTCCAAAGACCTCCTTGCAATATGCCCAAAGTATGTCAGACGAAACTTCAGAATCCTTGACTCCAAGGAGCATTTTGGCTTCACTCTCTCCAGGAAATACCTGTTTGTTCTCCTAGCATTCCATGGTATATTCAACACTCTTCTCCATCACCACAGCTCAAAGACATTAATTCCCTTTCTATCATCCCTAGTCACTGTCCAACTTTTCGATGCATAGTACATAATTGTAAAAACTAAAGCCCGGATTAGGAGCACCTTAGTCTCCAGCCTGACATTGTTGTTCTTCAGTACTTTTAAGAGTTTCCTGACTGCTGATTTTCCCAGTGCAATTCATCTCTTGGTTTCCTGGCTGCTGGTATCAAGAGTGTTGACTGTGGAGCCAAGCAAACTAATACTGTTGACAATTTCAATCTCTTCACCATCCACACTGATGCTGCCAATTGGCCCAGTGGTGAGAATCTTTGTTTTCTTGTTGTTGAGTTTCAATTCATATAGGAGGCTGCAGTCCTTGACTTTCTGCAGTAAGCGCTTCAGGTCCTCCTCAGTTTCAGCAAGCAGGGTTGTATTGTCTGCATAATACAGGTTGTTGATGATTCTTCCACCAATCCTCATGCCACATTCCTCCTTGTACAGCCCAGCGTCTTGGATGATGTGTTCTACATACAGATTGAAAAGGTATGGAGACAGAATACATTCCTGACGGCCCCCCTTCTTGATTTTGAACCTCTGTTCTGATGCCTCTTGGTACAAGTATAGGTTTCGCATAAGGAGAATCAAGTGTTCTAGGATTCTTATTCTTCTCAGTTAGCCATAGCTTGTTGTGATCCACA
>NW_006400469.1:43731-47722 GCF_000299155.1 Elephantulus edwardii | reverse complement strand
GGGAAATTCTGTGTGGTACGAATATCTCTGAAATGTCATATACAGCAGAACATCACTACCTGAAGTGATTCATTGTTCAGCAAGATGCAGATTACAGAGAAAGACATTTCCAACACAGTGTGTCATTGGAGGGCTTCAGTAAGTAAGGGGCTGAGCTTTGCGAACACAACGATGCACAGGTTTTTACGTGCACTTTTATCCTGAATTGCTGGTTTTCCTACAAGGAGACAACACAGATTACTGTAAATTCCGTGTGACACACACGAGAGAGAGTTTTGGAGACAAATGCTTTCATTGCTTCTGAAAGTCATAGTGTATATAACTCACAGAGATTACATCTTTCCAGGCCTGCTTTTCAGTCAAATCCCATGTGGTACAAATTTGCTGCTACATTTGATACCGTTGGTAGTAAACGGTACATCTTTCTGTGAAACACACTCAGTACACAATGTGGGTGAGATTCTTGTGAAAAATTTCTAGGAACAAAGCAAGAAGCACTTCTGGAAATCCCGTGCAGTACGAATATCACCGAAATATCATATACATCAGAATATCACTACGTTAAATCATTCATTGTGCTGCAAGACACTGATTACAGAGAAAGACATTTCCAACACAGTGTGTCTTTGGAGGGCTTTAGTAAGTAAGGGGCTGCACTTTTCGAAATCAGCGTTGCATAGGTGTTTACTTGCACTTTTATCCTGAATTGCTTTGTTTCCTACAATGAGTCAACAGAGATTATTGTAAATTTCGTGTGACACACACGAGAGATTCGAGACAAATGTTTTCATTCCTTCTGAGAGTCGTAGTGTATGTATCTCACAGAGTTTACATCTTTCCAGGTGTGCTTTCCAGGCAAATCCCGTGTGGTTCGAATTTGCTGCTATATTTGATACCCTTGGTAGTGAAGGGTACATTTTTCTGTGAAACACACTCAGTTCACAATGTGGGTGAGATTCTTGGGGAAAATTTCTAGGAACAAAGGAAGAAACACCTCTAGAAATCCCGTGTGGTACGAATATCACCGAAATGTCACATACAGCAGAATATCACTATGGTAAATCATTCATTGTTCAGCAAGACGCAGATTACAGAGAAAGACATTTCCAACACAGTGTGTCATTCGAGGGCTTCAGTAAGTAAGGGGCTGCGCTTTGCAAACACAACGTTGCATAGTTGTTTATGTGCACTTTTACCTGAATTTCTGTTTCCTACAAGGAGACAACACAGATTACTGTAAATTCCGTGTGACACACACGAGAGTTTTGTGCACATATGCTTTCATTCCTTCTGAAAGTCATAGTGTATGTAACTCACAGAGTTTACATCTTTCCAGGCCTGCTTTTCAGTCAAATCCCTTGTGGTACGAATTTGTTGCTACATTTGATACCGTTGGTTGTAAACGGTAGAACGTTCTGTGAAACACACTCAGTACACAATGTGGGTGAGACTCTTTGGAAAAATTTCTAGGACCTAAGGAAGAAGCACTTCCGGAAATCCCGTGTGGTACGAATATCACAGAAATGTCGTATACAGCAGAACATCACTACGTTAAATGATTCATTGTTCAGCAAGATGCAGATTACAGTGAAAGATATTTCAAAGACAGTGTGTCATTCGAGGGCTTCAGTAAGTTAAAGGCTGTGCTTTGCGAACACAACGTTGCATAGGTAGTCCCATATGTTACAAATATCACTGAAATGTCTTCGTTCAATTATTCGTTGTTCAGCAAGACGCAGATTACAGAGAACGACTTTTCCAACACAGTGTGTCATTCGAGGGCTTCAGTAAGTAAGGGGCTGCACTTTGCGAACACAACGTTGCATAGGTGTTTAAGTGCACTTTGATCCTGAGTTGCTATGTTTCCTACAAAGAGCCATCACAGATTACGGTAAATTCTGTGTGACACAAACCAGAGTTTTGGAGAAAAATGCTTTCATTCCTTCTGAAAGTCATAGTGTATATAACTCACAGAGTTTACATCTTTCCAAGGCCTGCTTTTCAGTCAAGTCCCGTGTCGTACGAATTTGCTGCTACATTTGATACCGTTGGTAGTCAGTGGTACATCTTTCTCTGAAACAAACTCAGTACACAATGTGGATGAGATTCTTGGGAAAAATTTTTAGGAACAAAGGAAGAAGCACTTCTGGAAATCCCGTGTGGTATGAATATCACTGAAATGTCATATACAGCAGAACATCACTACGTTAAATCATTCATTGTGCTGCTAGACGCTGATTACAGAGAAAGACGTTTCCAAGTCAGTGTGTTATTCGAGGGCTTCAGTACATAAGGCGCTGCGCTTTGCGAACACAACGTTGCATAGGTGTTTATGTGCACTTTGATCCTGAATTGATATGTTTCCTCCAAGGAGCCAAGACTGATTACTGTAAATTCCCTGTGACACGAACGAGAGTTTTGGAGACAAATGCTTTCATTCCTTCTGAACGTCATAGTGTATGTAACTCACAGAGTTTACATCTTTCCAGGCTTGTTTTTCAGTCAAATCCCGTGTGGTACCTATTTGCTGCTTCATTTGATACCGTTGGTAGTAAACGGTACATCTTTCTGTGAAACACACTCGGTACGAATATCACCGAAATGTCATATACAGCAGAACATCACTACTTTAAATCATTCATTGTTCAGCAAGACGCAGATTACAGAGAAAGATATTTCCAACACAGTGTCATTCGAGGGCTTCAGTAAGTAAGGGGCTGCGCTTTTAGAACACAGCTTTGCATAGGTGTTTACGTGCAATTTTATCCTGAATTGCTATGTTTCCTACAAGGAGACAATACAGATTACTGTAAATTCCGTGTGACAGACATGAGCGCTTTGAAGACAAATGTTTTCATTCCTTCTGAAAGTCATAGTGTATGTTACTCACAGAGTTTACATCTTTCCAGGCCTGCTTTTCAGTCAAATCCCGCGTGGTACGAATTTGCTGCTACATTTTATACCTTTGGTAGTCAACGGTATCAACGGTACATCTTTGTGTGAAACACACTCAGTATATAATGTGGCTGGGATTCTTGGGACAAATTTCTAGGAACGAAGGACGAAGCACTTCTGGAAATTCTGTGTGGTACGAATATCACCGAAATGTCATATACAGCAGAACATCACTTCGCACGAGGGTTTTGGACAAAAATGTGTTCATTCCTTCTGAAAGTCATAGTGTATGTATCTCACAGAATTTACATCTTTCCAGGCCTGCTTTACAGTCAAATCCCTTGTGGTACGAATTTGCTGCTACATTTGATACCTTTGGTAGTAAACGGTGCATCTTTCTGAGAAACACACAGTACACAATGTGGGTGAGATTCTTGGGGAAAATTTCTAGGAATGAAGGAAGAAGCAATTCGGGAAATCCCGTGTGGTACGAACATCACGGAATTGTCATATACAGCAGAATATCACTACGTTAAATTCATTGTACTGCATGACTCTGATTACAGAGAAAGACATTTCCAACACAGTGTGTCATTAGAGGGCTTCAGTAAGTAAGGGGCGAACAACGTTGCATAGGTGTTTACGTGCAATTTTATCCTGAATTGCTGTGTTTCTTACAAGGATACAACACAGATTACTGTAAATTCCGTGTGACACACACGAGAGTTTTGGAGACAAATGCTTTCATTCCTTCTGAAAGTCATAGTGTATGGAACTCAGAGAGTTTACATCTTCGCAAGCCTGCTTGTTAGTCAAATCCCGTGAGGTACGAATTTGCTGCTACATTTGATACCGTTGGGAGTAAACGGTACATTTTTCTCTGAAACACACTCAGTACACAATGTGGGTGAGATTCTTGGGAAAAATTTCGAGGAATGAAGGAAGAAGCACTTCTGGAAATCTCGTGCGGTACGTACATAACTGAATTGTCATATACAGCAGAACATCACTACGTTAAATCATTCATTGTGCAGCAAGACAGTGATTACAGAGGAAGACATTTCCAACACAGTGTGTCATTCTAGGGCTTCAGTAA
>NW_006400469.1:43077-43631 GCF_000299155.1 Elephantulus edwardii | reverse complement strand
AGAGAAGAATTGTATTCAGGGGTTTTCAGTAGCTGACTTTTCAGAAGTAGATCACGGACCTTTCTCCCGAGACATCTCTGAGTGGACTCACACCGTTAAATTTTTAGTTATCGCTCAAGTGCTTAACCACGTGCACCACCCGAGGCCTCCTCGGTCCATAAATCCATGGTTCCCAGCCAAGATCAAGATTGGGGTGCCCATGTGCAAGCTAAAAGGAAAACAAAACAAGGCAGCCTTCTTCAGGGACAAATTCTTACTAAGCGTCTTTTCACCTCAAATGTCTATAAGAGTGTTTACTTTGGGGCCGAAAGCAGCCAAAAGTCTGGGAAGCTGTGTGGGACTAACACAAGTCCAGCTCTTCCTGGGCCTGTGCTTTGGCAGCAAAGCCAGCTTCTCCCCAAAGTCCAACACACGAGCCTTCATCGCGGATACGTATTGAGAAACACTGACAAAAGAACATCATCTTCCTGAAAGGCTGACCTATTTCATCCAGGGTATGGCCGCACACTGCAAATTTAAGAAGCCCCCAAACCTGCTAGCTCTAGTGCACATAA
>NW_006400469.1:40974-41461 GCF_000299155.1 Elephantulus edwardii | reverse complement strand
ATGTCATATACAGCAGAACATCACTATGTTAAGTGATTTATTGTTTTGCAAGATGCAGATTACAAAGATAGACATTTCCAACACAGTGTGTCATTTGAGGGCTTCAGTAAGTAAGAGTCTGCGCTTTGTGAACACAATGTTGCACAGGTGTTTACGTACACCTTTATCCTGAATTGCTAGTTTTCCTACAGGGAGACAATGCAGATTACTGCAAATTCCGTGCAACACACATGAGAGTTTTGGAGACAAATGCTTTCGTTCCGTCTGAAAGTCATAGTGTGTTTCTTCCTTCGTTCCTAGAAATTTTTCCCAAGAATCTCACCCCCATTGTGTACTGAGTGTGTTTCACACAAAAACTGGATGAAATATGTTTACGTCATTGAAGTCTATGGGGGAGAGAATAGTGTAAACGTATTACATTTTAGGGCATTATTTTTATCGTAGGAATATGCCATGAGGGTTGCAGAGTGGATTATATTTGGGGGTA
>NW_006400469.1:40426-40874 GCF_000299155.1 Elephantulus edwardii | reverse complement strand
GGGAGTGAATGGAGACTCGCCATGGTAAAGAGTTTATGCAGCTTGTATCGTGTCATCCTCATAGTCATTTCTGAGGGTGGTATTCTCTCCTGTTATTGTAGAGATTAATTCTGCTGGTCCACATTGGTGGCGGTGGTTCAGCTCCTCAGAAAGAGCTAAAGCCTCGAAAACCTGACGGAGGCTTGCTGTGAGTTGGAGTCTACTTGAGAGCAGTTTTGAGTTCTGCTACAGACTTGTCCGCTGCAGTATGGCATTGTTTTTTTTGAATGCTACTTCCATGCCCACCCAGCAATGCACCCCTTTGGTCCAGATTGTTGTCATACGTATAATACTTCCATGTTGATTTTGGATGAAAGTAATACAACTGATAATTTCAATCTTTCTTCCACTTATCATGAAGCTGTAAGGATTTTTGTTTTCTTCAAATTGAGGTATAATCAAAATACTT
>NW_006400469.1:4450-8188 GCF_000299155.1 Elephantulus edwardii | reverse complement strand
GGAAAATCTGCTGTCATGGACCTCTTCAGAGTTCTGAAGAGCCACAATGTCAGTCTATATACAAACGTGCACCTAATCCAGGCCATGGTATTCTCAATTATTTGTTATGTTTCAGAGAGTTGGACAATGGCTAAGGATGACAGAAGAAGAATAGATGCCTTTGAGTTGTGGTGCTGGAGAAGAATCTTGAACAAACCATGGACTGCTAAGAAAACAAATCAGTCTGTCTTGGAGATGGTGAAACCAAGTCTCTCCTTGGAGGCTAGGATTTTGAAGCTTTGCATCACTTACTTTGTGCATGTGGCCAAAAGAGATCGGTCCTTGGAGAAAGACATCATGCTTGGAAGGGTATTCAGACAGTGCAAAAGAGGAAAAACACGAATGAGATGGATTGATACAGTAACTGTGACAATGGGGTTTGGTGTGTCAGAATTAGTGAGACTGGCTCAGGACAGGAAAGAGTTCAGAGCTACTGTACATAGGGTCACTTTACATCACAGGCAACTCAATGGCACATAACAGCAATAAAATTCTGTGGCATCCACATCCTAAACAACATGCCTCCAGAAACTCTATGAACTTTGTAAATGTCAGTAGTTGTAGAGGGGCTCAGGCCTTTTATTCATAGGGTCTCTATGAGTCATGCTCGACTTGAAGGCAATCAACAACAACAAGCTTTATCTGTCTCCGTGTCTGTGCCTGTTTTTTTACCAGTGTCTTCTTTATCTAACTGTTGGTCTTTCTGTCTATCTCTCTGTCTGTTCATTTGCATTTATATGACTGTCTGTGTCTGTATTTCTGTTTATCTTTTGTCTGTATGTCTTTGTCTGTCTTTATATTTGGTGATCCCTTTTTAGGTGTCTGTATGTTTATTTCCAAGAAATCTGGAGGACAACCACCAGGCCATCTGACTTGAACAGATCTATATTTGTTCCCATTCAAAAGTAGGTGATCCGACAGAGAGTAGAAATTATTGAGCAATATTATATCGCATGCAAGCAAAATTCTGCTGAAGATTTTCAAAAAACGGCTGGAACAGCACAACAACAGAGAAATTCCAGAAGTGCAGGCTGGGTTTAGAAAAGATACTAGAGATACTGTAGATAATGATAAATGGATCTTGGCTATAAGCAGGGAGTACAAGAGCAAAGTCTATCTATGTTTCATTGACTATGCAAAGGCATTTGACTGTGGTCTACAAAAAACTGGCTAACTCTAAGAATAATGGGAATTCCAGAATACTTGACCATGCTTATGCAAAACCTATACTTGGACCAGGAGGCAGACGTCAGAACAGAGCAAGCAAACCCTGCATGTTACGAAATTGGGAAGGGAGTATGACAGGGATGTGTCCAATTTCATAACTTTCAATCTATATGCAGAACAGATTATCTGGGTGTCTGGGCCCTATGAATATAAATGAGGAATCAAAATTGCATATGCAGATGACACAACCCTGCTTGCTGAAACTGAGGAGGACCTGACGTGCTTGCTGCAGAAGGTCAAGGACTACAGCCTTCAATATGGATTGAAGCTCAATATCAAGAAAACAAAGATTGTGACCACAGGACCGATTGGTAGCATCATGATTGATAGTGAAGAAATTGCGATTGAAAACTGCTTTAGTTTTCTTAGCTCCACAATCAACTCTCTTGGCCCCAGCAGCCAGGAAATTAAAAGATATATTGCTTTGGGAAAGTCTGCTGTCAGAGATCTCTCCAAAATACTTAAGAACAATGATGTCAATCTGGAGACTAAGGTGTGTCTGATACAGGCCATGGTCTTTGCAATTAATTACTATGCATCAGAGAGCTGGACAATGACTAGAGATGATAGAAAGATAATTAATGCCTTTGAGCTGTGATGTTGGAGAAGGGTATTGACTGCACCATGGACTGCTAAGAGAGAGAAAAGGTTCATTATGAAGAGGATTATACCAGACTGATTTTTGGAGGTAAAGATTCTGAAGCTTTGTCTGACATACTTTGGACATATTGCAAGGGTGGACCAGTCCTGGGAGAGGAACATCATGCTTGGCAGTGTGGAGGGACAATACAGGAGAGGAAGACCTTTAATGAGATGGACTGAGTCAGTGACTGGGGAAAAGGGGGTAGATGTGTCAGAGACAATAAGATTGAGATAGGATAGAGCAGAGTTTAAGGCTGTTTTACATCGGGTCACTATGAGTCTCAGCTGACTCAATGTCACACAACAACAACCACAACAACATGTTTGTTTCTGTCTGTTATGTCATTCTGTTTGTCTGTCTATATTGTCTGTCTATTCATCGTCTTTCTGTGTGTATCTGTATATTTATCTGTGTATACAGGCCATGGTCTTTGCAATTAATTACTATGCATCAGAGAGCTGGACAATGACTAGAGATGATAGAAAGATAATTAATGCCTTTGAGCTGTGATGTTGGAGAAGGGTATTGACTGCACCATGGACTGCTAAGAGAGAGAAAAGGTTCATTATGAAGAGGATTATACCAGACTGATTTTTGACATATTGCAAGGATGGACCAGTCCTGGGAGAGGAACATCATGCTTGGCAGTGTGGAGGGACAATGCAGGAGAGGAAGACCTTTAGTGAGATGGACTGAGTCAGTGACTGGGGAAAAGGGGGTAGATGTGTCAGAGACAATAAGATTGACATAGGATAGAGCAGAGTTTAAGGCTGTTTTACATCGGGTCACTATGAGTCTCAGTTGACTCAATGTCACACAACAACAACCACAACAACATGTTTGTTTCTGTCTGTTATGTCATTCTGTTTGTCTGTCTATATTGTCTGTCTATTCATCGTCTTTCTGTGTGTATCTGTATATTTATCTGTGTTTCCGTGTGTTTCTGTCTCTTTCTTTCTCTCTGTGTCTTTTTGTCTGTCTGCTTGCTTTCTGTCTGTTATTCTTTTTCAGTCTCTCCATCTCTTTGTCAAACTATTTTTCTATATTTGTCTTTATATGTCTGCATCTACCTATCTTTTCTTGTATCTTTATCTGTCTTTCTATGTATCTTTTTGTCTGTGTCTATTTATCTGCCTTCTTGCCTTTCTGTGTCAGTATATTCGTTTCTTTTTGCCTGTCTATATTGTCTGATGCCATCCAAACACCCTGTCACACATGTGAGGATACCTGGTCCTCTCCTGTGCCATCCTCACAATCCCTCACATATGAAAGCAGCACCCCATCCTTTTCTGTGCCATCCTCACACTTCCTCACAAATTAGAGCACCACCATGTCCTATCCTGAGATATCCTCACACTCCCGTGCACCTAAGACCAACACCCCATCCTATCACATTCCATGTAAACTCCCTCAACACTATAGGAACATCCAATCCTCTCTGGAGCCATCCTCACGCTCCATCATATATACAGCAGTACCTCATGCTCTCCTCTGCTATCCTCAGACTCCCACATGCATGACAACAGCACTCCTCTCTTTCCTGTGACATCATAATTCTCCCTGACACAAGGGAGGAACACCCCATCCTCTCCTGTGCCATCCTCACAATTCCTCATACATGAGAACAGCACCTCTTCTTGTCTTGTGCCATCCTCACACTCCTCACACAAGACTGAAGCATCCTGTCCTTTCCTGTGCCAACCTCACACTCCCTAAAACACTACAGCAGCATCCCATCCTTCCTTGTGCCATTCTCTAACTCCCTCACAAATGAGAGTAGCACGCTGTCCTCTCCTATCATGCTGACACTCCCTTATACAATACAGCAG